>NC_141145.1:17827207-18127207 GCF_053477565.2 Lygodium microphyllum
TCCTAGCTAGCTGTATGCTGCTCATGTTGTCCCAATGAATGACAACTGGACCATCTCCTTGCACGTCCAAATCACCTAATAACTTTTGCAGCCATACCACCTCACATGTTGCCATCGCAACACCTCTATACTCAGCCTCTGTACTCGATAAAGCAACTGTAGGTTGCTTTTTTCTACTCCACGTAATTGCTGCACTACCAAGGGAAAACATGAATCCACTTGTAGATCTTCTGTCTAACATGCTGCCAGCCCAATCTGCATCTGAATATCCAAAGACTTGTACATCCTTACCTGCCTCATAAAAAATTCCATAATATAAAGTGGGCTTCACATACCTCAATATACATCTAACTGCATCCAAATGAGGCTTTCTAGGCATCTGCATGAACTAACTGACAAGACCAACATAGCTCAAGTCTGGCCTTGTGATAGTCATGTAAATCAAACTCCCTACTATCCTCCTGAGCATAGTAGGGTCTTCTATCTCATCCCCAATGTCAGCACTCAACTTCACATTTTGCTCCAATGGTACTAAAAGAGGCTTGCATGATGTCATACCATACTTGGATAACATATCCAAGCCATACTGCCTTTGGGATAGCCATATACCATCATCATATTTGATCACTTCAATACCAAGAAAGTATCTCAGCTCACCCAAATCTTTCATCTCAAACTTCTTCTTCAAGAAGTCCTTAACTTCAGCGATCCCATTGTCACTATCACATGTAATAATCAAGTCATCCACATAGATGACTATGATGACCAAACCTGCATCTCCCTTTCTCACATAAAGTGAGTGATCAACATTAGAAATACAAAATCTAATATTGACAAGATACTCCCCAATCTTGTCAGATCATGCTCTAGGTGATTGGTTAAGCCCATAGAGCGCCTTCTTTAACCTGCACACATATGTGGGATGCTCTAAATACTCATAACTTGCTGGCTGCTTCATATACACTTCTTGCAATTCACCATGCAAGAAGGAAATTTTAACATCCATTTGCTGCAAAATCCAACCTTTGGCTGCTGCCAAGGCAATCACACACCTAACAGTTGCCATCCTAGCAACTAAATTGAATGTCTCTTTATAATCTATGCCATATGTTTGAGCATAGCCTTTTGCAACCAGCCTAGCCTTATACCTACTAACTAAACCATCTACATTATGCTTGACTTTGTAAACCCACTTACAGCCAATATCTTTCTTACCCTTAGGCAACGGTACCAAATCCCAAGTCTTATTGGCTTCTAATGTAGCCATCTCCTCATCCATTGCTGCATCCCAATTAGCATGACCAACAGCATCCTCAAAACAAGTGGGCTCAACATCCTGAACTTGTTTCACCATATAAGCATAATGGTGAGTTGCATAACCTTCAAAACCAAATCTTTTAACAGGGTATCTGACCTTGCTAGATCTGCGTACCACCGGATCACTCAATGGAGCCTTTACATTACTATGAGCTCTCTGTACACCTGGCATCCTAACTGAAGGAATGCCAAGCTCATCATCCAAACTCTCTGAACCACTAGAATCTCCATCAAATCCCAAATGACTGGTAGATGCATCATTACCATCCATTACTTTCTTCTTTCCTTTGTCCTTCCCTGCAACACTTATAGATCCACTTGAAGATGTGGGGCTACTCCTTAGTCTCCTAGACCAAGGGCTCACTGTAGATGTAGTACCAAATGATGTTTCTGTTCCACTAAGACTCTGTGATTCTTGTTTATCTTTCAGCACATAGCTGTCATGATCATTATCATTATTAAAAACATCACCAGTAGGTGTATACCAACTTCTCATCTCATCAAAGATAACATCCCTGCTCACTCTGAACTCACCTGTAACAGGGTTATAATAGCGATACCCTTTCTGCTCTAAAGAGTATCCAATAAAAACACATTTTTCTGCCTTTGGATCAAGCTTCTTTAGTAGCTCATCTGGCACATGAACATATGCAACACATCCAGATACCTTCAAGTGCAATACATCGGGCTTCTTGCCAGTAAAGCACTCTTCAAGAGTCATCCTATGAACTGCAACTGTGGGAGTTCTGTTCATAATGTAGATAGCAGTATGGATATCCTCAGACCAAAAATGTTTGGGCATATTCTTTTCAGCCATTAATGCCTGTGTAACTTCTATAATATGCATGTTTTTTCTTTCTGCAATACCATTTTGATGTGGGGTATACCTACAAGTAAATTGCCTCTTTATCCCATGAGTCCTCAAGAAACCACTGAACTCATTAGACAGGTACTCTTCCCCTCCATCTGATCTCAAGCACTTTACTTTTAAGCATGTTTCTATTTCAATAGCTACCTTAAAAGATTTGAAGTGCTCAAACACATCACTTTTTTCCTTCATGAAGTATACCCATAACTTCCTTGATCAGTCATCAATAAATATGACAAAGTATTTGCTGCCACCAAGAGATACATTCTGTGTAGGCCCCCAAACATTTGTATGCACTACATCAAGTATTTTTCTACTCACTTCTCTATCATGCGAGAAGGGTTGTCTTGCTTGCTTACCAAACTGGCATGCTTCACAAACCTTATGCAATTCTGCAACTCTAAAAGAAGGCAACCTTGTAACCAATCCTCTAGACTGCATTAATTTCAGCCTTTGCACATTTGCATGTCCAATACTTTTATGCTATATTTCAATATATGCAACTACTCATTTTCCTTTAGCATGCATAGCAACATCCATTGCAAGAATTCCAGCATCTAAAGTGAACATTTGGCTAACTCTACTTCCTTTTGCGACCAACCTACACTTATCATTAAAATCTTCTATAAAACAACCTTTTGCATTGAATCGGACCTGCAATCCCTGCTCTACCATTTGGCCAACAAACACTAGATTCTTTGTAATTGATGGCACATGTAATACATCTGTCAGACTCTTTGTCTAGCCATCATACAAGGACAAGGGAACCTTTCCAATGTGTGAAATTGGGTGGCATGAATCATCACCCATCTACACATAACCTAGGTTTCGTAAGTCCTCCATCTCTCAAAACCATTCAACATGACTCATCATATGATTAGATGCACCTGAATCGACATACCATACATCATCATGTGTCCCCTTTCTTGTAAGTGCATTCATCATATGCTGCATAACAAACAGATGCTCTTTTTTTTCTTCATTCTGTCGTGAAGACAATGCATAGTTTCCTTGTTGCAATTTACCACTATGAATATCATCCTTCTTTGCATAGCAATGGGCTGCAATATGGCTTGTTTTGCCACAATAATGGCAAATAATAGCAGAATTTTTAAAACCTCTATTTTGCCATCCGCCTCTTCCTCTAGAGCTCCCCCTGCCTCTAAATTTTTCTCTGCCTCCCGAAACTTGCATTTCACCAAACTGTTGATTGAACTTGTTTGCTGGTTATCGGCAGCACGTCCCATACCACGGCCTCTGAAAGAGGATCTACCATGTCCCCTTCCTAAACTCAAGTAAAATGCTTGGACCTATTCACCATTTCTTTCAGAGACGAGTCACCCTGCATATTGATCTCTTCAATAATCATAAGAGAGATCAGCTCATCAAAATCTTGAAATGGCTTCTGTACATATACCAAAGTAACAAATGATTTCCATGCCTTCTCATTTTAAGGCCACTTAGAGTGGATGAAACTACATCATCATCATCCGGCATTGCATCAATCATCGCTGCTAAAGCATCTGCAATGCTCCTCACCTTCAACACATACTCATTGACATACATTTTTCCTTTCTTCAAGGCATTCAACTCTTGCTTGAGTTGAATCTTTCGTGCTTTTGTATTTACTGAAAACATGCTCTCAAAAATTGTCCAAGCTGCATGTGAAGTTTCTTCATTCCTGATATATCCCAGCATAGTATTATCAATGACTGCAGATAGCCAGTGCATCACCTTTTTGTCTTTCTATTCCACTCTTTCCATGCTTTTAACCCGTTTGTAGTCGGAGGGATACCCAGCTCTGGCTCCTTTTCTTCACCTGAAACAAACTCATAAAGGCCCTTTCCAATGAGAAAGTTTGTCACACGAAACTTCCATGAAGAGTAGTTATTCTTGTCGAGCTTCTCAATAATGGGATTTCCATTGTTCTCTGCCATTATCATAAACAAGGATACAACACAGCAAGCTAGTCTTATACAATCTTTCACAACATGTGCACAATAATACTATTGAGATATCGAGCTCCACTCGTGATACGCCAGGGTGACCGTTGTGTATTTATGTCACCGACTTGTCAGTTGCAGATGCGGTTGGTACACCGCCCATGAATAATAGCTAGATGACAGCTATCCTTATCTACTCTAGTTCGTGGCTCAGTTAGTATGCCACCTTAGTTAGTTGAGTTTGGTTTGAGACCCATATATAGGGTTCTTCTATTTCTTTGTACTAGACTCCTTTTTTGGCTTACACAACTAAGAAGAGGAAAACTATTTTCAGCCTCCACCTTTGTGTGTATTTCCCCATTGTGCAAGCAAGAAAGCTACAAGTGAGACTCCTTCCTTCTCTCCCACAATCTTGACATGGTATCAGAGCCTTGTTCGTGGTAAGGAGCTCAAGAAAGCAAGCCAAGCTCGCGGTGTTCTGGTAAGAGGAGCAGTGTTGCTTTCATTTTCTGTTTTGGGAGCAAATCTCTGCAGGTAGCACAGCTGGAAATTGCAAGAGTGCATTGTCTCAGGTTGAGACGCCCTTCACGGTGAAGCAAGAGGGCAATATATACTGTGGGAGACGGCTTTAGCCCTTGGCGACCATGTTTTTTTGATTTGAGGCCATTTCGGGGCCTATTTTGGAGGCAGAAGTTTTCTACACGCACTCAGGAAAAGGCCCAGTTTTATGCTGTGCGACCACTGTTCTATAGGTCGGTGAAAAGTTACTGCAGAAATTGCATCGTATGCCTGTGCGCAGAGACATTGGGAGTTACAGAATCATCCCTGTTGCCTGTTGATGCAAAATCGACACTAAGAAGTGACTGTGTGGTCAAATACCACTTTCGCCAGTTTTGCAGATTTGCCCTTGTGAGGGTAAAGCTGTGTGTTTTGCAGTGACAGAATTTTTTGCAGTGTTCTGTAATGGCATCTGATTCTCTTTCACAGATTGTCACTGAAAAGCTTGACAAGAACAACTTCCAAGCATGGAAGTTTAGAATGACAAATTTCCTTATGGGAAAAGGATATTGGGAATTTGTTGCAGGAAATGAAGAAGAACCAGTTCTTCCTGAAGTTCCCAATCAACAGCAAATGCAGGCATTTAAAGCATGGCATGAGAGAGCCAGGAAAGTTATGTATTGGCTGTCTATCAGCATTTCAGACTCTATGATTGTGCATATTCAAGATGCAAGTACGCCAAAGGAGGCATGGGACACTTTGTCAAAAATGTATAGCACAAATACGCAAGCCAAGAAAATGCAACTCAAGCAAGAGTTGCATAATGTGCAAAGAGAAAATATGAGCATCAATGACTACCACATGAAGGTGAAGAAGATTGCAGATGCACTTGCTTCCATTCGGTCGCCAGTGGAAGATGATGATTTAGTTTCCGTGACCTTGAATGGTCTAGGAAAGGATTATGCACAGTTTCGAACATCCATTTCCGTCCGTGAAAAATTTCCTGATTTTGAGGAGTTGATTGCTCTTCTAATTTTTGAGGAGCAGAGAAATGGTGGTGCATCGTCTTCAAGAGGAACTTCAAAAGAAGTTGTCTTCTACTCAAATGCTAGAAGAGGTAGAGGCAGAGGTAGAGGAGGCCGATCTGGAGGCCGTGGTAGAAATCAGAATATGAAGTAAACTCAAGAAAACCAGTCCTATGGAGGAGGATGTGGTAACTCTAGAGGCAGGGGGAGCCAAAGAGGTCGTGGTGGATGGCAAAGAGGCCAAAATGCAAACAGTAATGTTGAATGCTACTACTGTGGTAAAATGGGTCATATGGCTAAAGACTGCTATAAAAAGCAGAATGACATCATGAATGGAAAACTGCAACAAGGGAATTATGCATCTTCTAGTAGACAGGGTGATGACAGAAATGAGCATTTGTTTATGGTGCAGCACATGAATAATTCTATGACAAGTGTAGAAGAAAGCAATGATGTATGGTATGTTGACTCAAGTGCATCAAACCACATGACAGGTCATGCAGAATGGATGGAGGATGCAAGGAAAATGGAAAAACCAGGATTTGTGGAGACTGGTGATGATACTGCACATCCTATTGTGCAGATTGGAAAAATTCCTTTGTCTATGCAGGATGGGAAAAAGAAATACCTGTCTGATGTATTTCATGTCCCGAATATCACCAAGAATCTGGTTTCTGTTGGTCAAATGGTTGAGCAGGGCTTGCAGGTCAGATTTAATCCTCATGGATGCTTTGTTGAGGATATGAAAAATAAAGGTCGCTTGATAGCAAAATGAAAGAAGAAGGGCAGAATGTTTACGTTGGATGCAGACATGTCTGAATTGAGTGCAGCAATGTTTGCACATGGGACCGGTGTAGTTGCAGATATTGATATCTGGCATAAACACATTGGTCATGTTAATGTACATCGACTTAAATCAATGCAGGCCCAAAATATTGTTGCAGGATTGCCAAAATTCAAGGTTGCAGAAATGCATAAGGTATGTGAAGCCTGTCAATTTGGAAAACAGGCAAGGAAACCATTTCCTAGACATGTTCAAGAGAGTGAGAAGCCATTGGAATTAATCCACTCTGATGTGTGGACTACTAAAGCTGCATCTCTTGGAGGCTGTCATTATTTTGTCACTTTTATTGATGACTATAGCAGAAAAGTTTGGGTGTATTTTATGAAAAAGAAAAGTGAAGTTTTTGGGCATTTCAAAACTCTTAAAGCTATGGTTGAAAAAGAAACAGGCTTGCAAATAAAATGCCTAAGGTCAGATGGAGGGGGAGAGTACCTCTCAAATGAGTTTGCAAGGTTCTTGCAGGAGCATGGCATAAAGCAGCAATATTCATGCAGTCATACCCCACAGCAAAATGGAATTGCAGAAAGAAAAAACAGGCATATTGGAGAGGTATCTCGTGCCATGCTCAACAAAAAAGACTTGCCAGATTTTTACTGGGCTGAAGTAGTTGCTACTGCAGTCTATATAATGAATAGGACTCCCACTGCAGCAATACATGGGATGACTCCAGAGGAGAGGTATACTGGTAGGAAACCAGATATCTCTCATTTGAAAATTTTTGGTTGCATTGCCTATGTACATGTGCCAGATGAGTTGAGATCCAAGTTGGATCCAAAAGCTGAGAAGTGCATCTTTATAGGTTACTCTCTGCAACAAAAAGGGTATAGATGCTATAACCCTTCTACACGTAAGTTTACAGTGAGCAGAGATGTTGTTTTTGATGAGATGAGTAGCTGGTATAAACCAGTAAATGTGATTGATGATGTAGATGCACAAAATGGTAATGCTGCACAGAATTCACAGCAGCAGTCACAAAATATTAGTGGACCTGGAGCGTCCTCTAGCAGTGGTTCACATTCTTTGCCATGGACAGGCAGATTGAGATCAGGAGAATCTTCTCAAAGTAATGCAGATAGTGATATGCAGGTATCACGAAAAGGAAAAGAGAAGGTAGATCAGCCCATGTTTGATGTGAATGCAGGTCACTCTTATGTGGATGGTGAATCCAGTGGCTCAGAACAGAGCATTGATGATGAGTTGGGTATTCCTTCTATTGTTACACCTGGAGTAAGGAAGACCAGGGATGTTTTGAGAGCACCTAGGAGTGAACCTACTTTGCACAGGTCTACGAGAGCTAGGTATCCTGTGGATAGGCTGAAATATGATGGATTTACAGTCATTCACTATGCATATATGGTCAAAGTGATACAGGAACCAGAACCCACTTCTTTTGAGCAAGCCATGGGAAAAGAAAAATGGGAGAAAGCCATGGATGAAGAAATGGATGCCTTGGAAGCAAATGCTACATGGGAATTTGTACCTTTGCCTAAAGGTAAGAATGCAATTGGCTGTGGGTTTATAAGGTGAAGCACAATGTAGATGGTTCTGTGAACAGATACAAGGCAAGATTAGTAGTCAAGGGGTATGCACAAACATATGGCATTGACTATGAAGAAACATTCAGTCCAGTTGCAAGGATGGCAACTGTAAGAGCAGTCATTGCTATGGCTGCATCAAAGGGATGGTCTTTACATCAGATGGATGTAAAGAATGCCTTCTTGCATGGTGATTTGCAAGAAGAGGTCTATATGGAGCAGCCACCAAGTTATGTGCATGCTGTTCATCCTGAGTTTGTTTGCAGGTTGAAGAAAGCCTTGTATGGCTTGAAGCAAGCACCTAGAGCATGGTCTGACAAGATAGGACAGTATCTTGTCACTATTGGCTTTCAGATTTCTAAGGCAGATTTCTCACTTTATGTGAGAAAAACAAAGAAAGGTATTATGCTACTTGTCATTTATGTTGATGATTTGATTATGACAGGTGATAGTGATGAAGATATCCTTCATGTGAAAATGCTATTGAAGCAGAAGTTTGAAATGAAGGATTTGGGAGAGCTGCGTTATTTCTTGGGCATTGAGGTGATTAGATCACCAAGTGGGATACAACTCTTGCAGAGGCAGTATGGATTGGACATGCTATCCAAATATGGGATGAAAGGCTGTAAGCCTATTTCAGTTCCTTTGGAGCAGAATGTGAAGCTGAGCGTAGATGCAGGTGAGCTTCTGGAAGACCCTATTATGTACAGACGCATAGTAGGAAGCTTGATTTATATGACTATTACCAGGCCAGATTTGAGCTATGTTGTTGGATTGGTAAGTCAGTTTATGCAGGCTCCAAGGAAACCGCATTTGGATGCGGCTAGACGCATACTCAGGTATGTGAAGTCCACATTGCAGTATGGACTATTTTATGAGACTGGGGTTCAGATACAGTTGCATGGATACACTGATGCTGAATGGGCTGGTAGCATTTCTGATAGACGATCTACCAGTGGATATGTGTTCTCTTTTGGGAGTGCTGCAGTCACTTGGAGCAGCAAGAAACAGCCTACAATTGCCTTGTCCAGCACAGAGGTTGAGTACAGGGGTGCAGCAATGGCTGCATGTGAGGTAGCTTGGTTGCATAAGCTACTTTATGATATGCATCAGCCTACAGATGGGCCAGTTGTCATTTATTGTGACAACATGAGTAGTATACACTTGGCAAATAACCTAGTCTATCATGCTAGAACAAAGCACATTGAGGTGCATTATCACTATGTGCGGGAGAGGGTTTTACTAGGTCTTATTGATCTAGTTTATGTCAGCACAGAGGATCAGGTAGCTGACATATTCACGAAGGCATTGGGCGCAGAGAAGCTACGCAAGTTCAGAGACCTATTTGGTGTGCAGGAATTGGGATTGAGCTCGAGGGGGAGTGTTGAGATATCGAGCTCCACTCGTGATACGCCAGGGTGACCGTTGTGTATTTATGTCACCGACTTGTCAGTTGCAGATGCGGTTGGTACACCGCCCATGAATAATAGCTAGATGACAGCTATCCTTATCTACTCTAGTTCGTGGCTCAGTTAGTATGCCACCTTAGTTAGTTGAGTTTGGTTTGAGACCCATATATAGGGTTCTTCTATTTCTTTGTACTAGACTCCTTTTTTGGCTTACATAACTAAGAAGAGGAAAACTGTTTTCAGCCTCCACCTTTGTGTGTATTCCCCCATTATGCAAGCCAGAAAGCTACAAGTGAGACTCCTTCCTTCTCTCCCACAATCTTGACAAATACGCCAAGTAACCTTTTTCACTGATTGCTCAATAGTACATGTAATCTGCAACCTGTTTGTAGGTAAACCTTATGTTTGCTTCCTACAAACACCTCAAAAATTACAGATTTGCAATCTACAACCTGCGCACCCACTTTCGGTCAATACAACCGAAATCACAGTGTACCCTGAAACTGTTGTCCGCAACCTTGCGGCTCTAAAACGGGGCCTAAAATGGCCTCAGACGCCCAAAATAATTGTGGGAAATCCTTGAAGGGCATATCTACAGAATATACAATGATCTGCTTACACACCAAATCTCATAGCAATCTGAGATTTTTTCTCGACCTGCTTTCGGTGCCTCCACAGACACTATCCAAGAGAGAGAGTGGAAGAATGGAAGAGATTCTTACACGTTTCTTGGTTGCTTGAACCTTGCTTCTTCTCCTTCACTTCAGCCTTCAAAATCAACCTCTCTCAGTGGAGTGGCTCTGATACCATGTCAAGAATCACCTGGTGGGGGGACTTGCTTGAGCTGATGTGCCAAACACACACTATCAAACACACACTATATACACAAGAGGAAGCTCACTCAAGAACACAAGAGAGATGGAGGCCAAAACATTTTCTTGCTGGTTTCTTCTTCTTCTTCCACATACTTTACAATGTACAGAAAGTATAGATAAGATACAATATAAAGGAAAATGGCCTTCTAAGTCAAACAGTTCATAACCGACTATACTAATCAACTGGCATTATATCTTTGCCAGCTGTAGGTAGGTGTAACAAACTAAATATAATAGGTGATAAGGCAGTGGCCATGTGAGTATCATAATGATCACCAACATGCTAAGTGTAGACATGCGGACCCATCTAGCCAGGCGGTCTGTCATCAATGTCCACACGTGTTGAGCTTGCCATCTCAACATTTACGATGTTGTTTAATTAACTAACAAACCTAATTGTATTTTTCCAACAATGTAAGAATAGGCATGATAGCATTTCCATCTGCATATTCACTCTCCCCATTGGGATCTAACAGTGATACTATTCAAAATTTTACTTAACACTCCCTTCCTTCGGCTAAGGCATTCGTTAAGGTCTCATACAACTATACAAGATGTAAGTTCTATTGATCACTTACATTAATCAACAACCCAACCTTCTTCCCAACGAGTATAAACATATTGGTCTTTCCTTTGACTTAGGGTTTCCTAACCCTTGAACTCTCCACTTTCCTTCACTCCCTCTTGGGAACTGTTTTGTCAAGCTTAGAGCAGTGGTGAATTGCCAAGAAGAAAATTGACAAACCAAGTTAGGGCAATGGGGTTGTCTAGGATTTAGTGACTATAATATAAGGAAACCTAAGGTATATCAAGAATTGCGTGGTGGGGGAACTTGCTCAAGATGTTGCGCCGATCACACACAGAATGTACAAGGAGAAGCTCACTCAAGAGACAAGAAGAGAGATGGAGCCCAAAATGTTTTCTTGCTGGTTTCTTCTTCTTCTTCCACACTTTTTACAATGTACACAAAGTATAGATCAGATACAACATAAAGGAAAGTGGCCTACTAACTTAAGCAATGCATAACCGACTACACTAGTCGGCTGGCGCTATAACTATGCCAGTTGTAAATAGGTGTAACAATCTAAATATAATAAGTAATGAGTCAGTGGCCATGTGAGAGTCATAATGACCACCCATATGCTAAGTGTAGATGTGTAGGCCCATCTAACCAGGTGGTCCATCATCAATGTCCGCATGTGTTGAGCTTGTCATCTCAACACTCCCCCTCAAGCTCAACTGCATCTCTGCAACTCCAAGTAAGCTTTGAAACTTTTGAAGCTTCTCTGTACCCAATACCTTCGTGAAGATGTCAGCTATCTGATCCTGTGTGCTGACATACACCAAGTCAATCTCACCTGTTAGTACCTTCTCTCTCACAAAGTGGTAGTGTACCTCAATATGTTTTGTCCTGGCATGGAACACAGGGTTCCTAACCAACTGTATACTACTCACGTTGTCACAATAAATGACAACTCGACCTTCCACTTGCACATCCAAATCAACCATTAACTTTTGTAGCCATACTACCTCACATGCTGCAATAGCAGCACCTCTATACTCAGCCTCTGTACTCGAGAAAGCAACTGTAGATTGCTTTTTGATGCTCCAAGCAACTGCTGCACTACCAAGAGAGAACATGTATCCACTGGTAGATCTTCTATCAGACATACTACCAGCCCAATCTACATCTGTGTATCCAAACACCTGTACATCTGTACCTGCCTCATAGAAAAGTCCATAATGTAATGTGGACTTCACATATCTCAATATACATCTGACTGGCAATCCAAGCACAATATTCTTCTGTTGCATATATTTCAGCTTTTGTACATTTACATGGCCAATCCGCTTATGCCATATCTCAACATCCCGTCTAGCACCATCATCATGTGCAAACATGGCTGCTTTCAATCCTGGAATTGACACATCAAGAGTAAACATTCTGCCATCTCTTCGGCCTCTAGCAATCAATTTGTAGCCATTACTATATTCTTCAACAAAGCAGCCATGTCTATTAAATCTCACATACAAATTTTGTGTTGCCATCTGTCCAATTGACAAAAGATTATTGGTTATTGTAGGTACATGTAGTACATCATGCAGGATCTTTTTCTTGCCATCACGCATTAACAACGGAACAAGTCTTGTGTACTGAATGTCATGTTGGGTGTCATCCCTAATACACACATAACCATGTGAACATGCAACCATCTCATCAAACCATTCTCCATGGGGTATCATATGATTTGAAACCCCTGAATCAATGTACCATCTCTCATCTCTATTCTTCCTAGATGCATTCTTAGACACATGATGCATGGTAAACAACCTGTCAACCTACTCATCATGAGCATCGCTAGAAGATGCATAGTGTCCATGCTATTTGCCCTTTGCCTTCATATCTCCCTACTTCTTGTAACAATCCTTTGCAATGTGTGTATATCTACCACAATAATGATAGTCCTTATCTCTGTTTGATTGATCATTCGACTGCCATGAACCAGATCCACTACCTCTACCCTGGGGTGATCTCCCCCAGCCTCTAAAGCTACCAGATCCATGCTAGCCCTGTGTATTTGTGCCATGCCAGGCATTCTACTGATGTTGTCCATAAGTGTTTTGAGTGTCTTCTCAAACTTGAAAAGACCCACTGCCTCTACTGCCTCTACCACGTTGGCTAGAATAAAGAACAGTGTCTGTGCTTTGAGATGTACTAAAACCTATATTCAGTCCAAGCTTAACTTCCTCATGCAGCAGCAAAGCAATTAGCTCATCCCAATTAGGGGATTCATCTCTCACAGAAATAGACGTATCAAATGCTTTATACTCTTTGCCAAGTCTATTCAATGTCACTGCAATCATATCATCCTCAAACACTGAAGATCCAATGGTGGCAAGCTGATCCGCTATGTTCTTAATCTCTGTAGTGTAGTCCTGAATGCTTTTGTCATTCCTAGACATGTTATTGAACTATTGCTTTAGTTGAATCTTTCTTACGTGTGTTACATTTCCATAATTCTTTATGAGTATGTCCCATGCATCCTTTGGAGAATTGCATCCAGTAATCTGTATAACCATAGCATCTGATATACATAAGGAAAACCAATGTAACACCTTGCATGCTCTCTCAGCCATAGCTTATGAACCCTTTTCTGATCATTTGTCAGATTCCTTTTATGCGTTTTAGGTTGAGCCTCATCACCTGTACATAAGTCCCAATAACCTCTGGCAACCAAAAAATTCTTCATACGGAACTTCCATAAATCAAATTTTTGTTATCCATCTTTTCTTCCATGCCATAGTTGCAGCTTAGGTATTCAGTGATGTATACAACCTGTAAGTATCTGACTCCTTTTCCTACAGTTCAAGACCGATTTCTTGCTATTTAGGACAATTTCCTACAATTCAGGACAATTTTCCTAACAATCCGCTTGCTATAAACTGTATTCCAACAATAAAAAGCCATAGTCAACTGAGCATAAACCAAGCTCAAATCAGTTCAAAAAATTCTATGGTAGTGGCAAAACATGCCAGCAACAAATTATATCCATACAAGTATCAATGTTTGTACTATATGCAAGTAGCAGTACCAAATACAACCAGCCCACTATTATAACCAGTAGTATTTTCTCTGTTAAAATAAGAGTATTTAGACCTCAAAACATCCCCAAACATCTCATTCAGTTGCCACTCTATGCAAGAGTTGATACATGTCCAATCGGTGAGAATATATTGCATGTATGTTAAGTGAAGATGATAGGTATCCTTCCTACAAACAATAACGAGTCAATACCCTGGTATAACCAATAACAAATTATTCTAAACTTTGGACTTTCAACACTCACAATATCCCAAAAAACATCTACCACTCAAGTGGTACAATCCAAGCATTTGTCACTAGCAAATAAGTATCACATATACTTCAACCCTGTAGATATATTATTTTCAAATTCAGGATACTAACCAATTCACTGTTTCTAACATGCAAATAAGCTCCAAAATTGAGCATTTAACACTCCAATATCATGCTCAAATGCATGATAATAAGGGCATATACATTGTTAGGATGAAAGCCACCAGTGCCATGGAATCACCTGTTGTTTACTACAATAAATAGCCAATGTGCACAAGTCTGTGCTAAATATCTTAAAATTTGTGAGGAATTTGAAAATACTTTTTTCTGCAAAGTTGTAGATCACGTTGAAACAGTCGAGAATCATGGGTCGTTTCTCCAAAAACCATTTTTTTAGCAAGATATAGCTTCTGCTAAAAAATGGGCTATAGGCATAGTCTTCTTTGATGGCGTTTTCTTTAGATTTGATGTCTTGATGTCAAATGGCCACTGCCAAGCCTTTAGGCTTCAGGCATTCAAGCTCTGATACCATGTTGGAAGAGAGGGAGAGAGACAGAGTGGAGCGGAAGATGAGCCTCAGCTCATTGTTTTTCTTCTTCCATTATTCTTCCATCATACCAACTGAAAGAGACTTACACACATAGGTATGACTAACCAAGACTAACTATGGTTAAGTCACTAACTACACTGACTTATTGAATTCCACACACACGTGTGTAGCTGTATCCAGGTAATGTCAATCACACACATAAAGATAGACTGGCTGAAGAGTAATGGAAGCTTGATATTCTAATAACAACCACTTTTCAACCCTCCTTTCCTCTCTTTTCATCTGATCTAGCAAAGGTGGTGAGGATGGTTCTAATACATGGTGTTCCTATCATTCTCCTCTTTAAAAAAATCAATATATATCGATCATGGGAGGAAACGATTTTGGTCCCTATCATGACAACCTATTCTTCGAGAAAAGGTAGAGACACCCTTTGAAGTAGAGAAGATGCAAAAAAAAGGAAAAAAAAAAGAAAAAATCAAATCAAAATTGTTATGGGAAAAAAGGAATAAATTCCTTGTCATAGCAAGCCTCGTTCTAAGAGAAGGTGCCACACACCCTTGGATGGGAAGCTCGCTCTGAAAAAGGTGGTAGCACCCCGCAGTCTCGGATAACTAAATCAGTAGTAGCAAACTTTTTTGAGAATGCAGTTCTAATCCCATCTCCCTTGGTACGTTGTATCTTGTAACCCCATCATTGCTTCTGACTCCTACAACAGGACGAGAATTCCAATATACAATCCAAGGACCAAACTTTGTTGGCTACCTCCTTGGATATGCCTCTTCATCAACGGATACAAGTTGACATCATTACCAACCACACAAAGCCAATCTTCATAGACAAAACTTGAGTGATGTGAGCTTTCATCCCAATCGAATGGGGTTGTGAGTATGGGCCACCCTTGGTATTTATCCAATGAGTGTGAGATAGAGGGTGAGGTGAGTGACCAGTCCTTTCCTTTTTATCCAACAAAGTAATAAGATGTGTGAATGGAGCATTACACACTCGGGATGGGCCTCTCGATGTAGCAAGCACAAATTGTTCATATGCATGGCACTATAAGGCTCCCTATACTTCCTTCTCGCACGGGATGCCAACACATGATGAGATGCACTGTACGATGTGGAATGCTTGGGGAGATTTGGTCTAGTCCAATCAGTGTGTTGTTGTTGTTATTTTTGTTTACTTGTTATCTATCTCAGTGGTGGTGTGTGTGGTTTTGCAAGAATCCTTCCTCCTTTTCTTGGTTTTGTGTGTGTGTGGGTAATCCCATGTAGTCTAAATGGCATCTTCTTCCACTCCCCCGCTTGTGATTCAGCATGTACCACTATAAGTCCATGATTATTCTCTTCTCTTGAATGTTTACTGTATTTCAAAGGTTGTTCTTTATCTATTTGTGGTCCTGAAGTTCTCTCCAGTTGATTTGAAGCTCTGCTACTCTTTTCTAGAGACTTACAAGAAGATTTCACGCTTTTGGTTTATGGCCATTGGTTTTAGTTATCCCCTGCTACTGTCAACGAGGCCTTGTTCCTGCCTTTTGAAACTTCTTCTATGCCTAGTTGTAATAATTCATTATCCACTACAAAGATCCTTGCCGTGTTGTAGAAGGAAACCTCTACTCCTTTGGTAGCAAAAAAGGTTATCACTAGTTCAAGAGTATCAATGGTACATATTTCCTTTCCCTTATGGAAGCAGTTATACCAATTCTTCCATGACCACTTTATGTCAAGCAAGCCTGCTTCAAAATGTTTGTCCCAAGAACTCTTCATGAAAACCATCAGAATCCTAGAGGGGGTTAAGATTAATTGATGATTAATCCTAATGAGGATGTGATTATTGCTCAGAAGAATTTTCTGTATTTTTTGCACAATCTTTTTCTACTAAGTTTATTATCTTGTTGGAGAGGATGTGTTGGTTACAATTTCTCCAGAATGTGCCTCTACATTTTATGGATGAGAATAAGAGTTTGGAATGTCTCAAGCTGAGTACGAAGTTCAAGAAAAAATATATTCATCCTACTATATAGCCTGTGGATACTCTCTTGGAAATATTGATTCTTTTAGTGAAATTTTTTCTCTTTGCTCCTAATTTTTTGGGAGCATGTGCCATTCAGACTACAATGTCTTATGTCTATGTGAGTTTTGTATATGTTCTATGGTGTATATGTGGTGTTTTCTGTCAGAGAGAGAACCAGGGAGAGAGAAAGAGGAGAGAGAAAGATTGCAGAGGAGAGAGAAAGACTACAGGGAGAGAGAGAATAAGAGTGACGAGGAGAGAGAAATACTAGAATTGGAGAGAGAAAGACAGGAAAGATGAAGAAGCCATGGAAGCTTAGAGCAAGATGGGAGAGAAAGATTGTAAATGTATTGATTTGTCAAAAGATGTGAAAAATTACAACTTCTCTCCTTATATACCAATGTCTATGTGACATGGCATATTATTAACATTCTAACTATTCCCAGCTTCTTACAATCCATCCCTTCCCAAAAGTTTTTGTCCTAAAAAACAAAGCTAGAAAGAACTAAAGAAGAGATGGATAGAACAGAGTACTACTCTGTTTTACAGCTTTACAAATGGGAAATGAATGAAGAATTATCATTACAAGGGCTGAATTTGAAGAATGGAAAGAGGACCCAACTATATACATGATTTGAAGAACTTCAGAAGCAAATGGAGCCATAGAATCTTCAACAAATAGTTCCAGAAGAAAGTAGACAGCTTGCTGAATAAATAGTCCCTGCTGGACTAAATCTGCCATAACTCTTGATAGAAGTGTCCAAATGAGATGTACCACATATCAAAATGAAGCTGTTGAAGAGTACTTTAAGGTTATGTAGATAGCTCAATTCTGAAAATGAAGTACGACAAAAACTGTTCTAAAACAGCGTGCTATCCTGAACCAGTGTGCATCAATACTAGCTCCATAAACAATAGACTTCAGCCACCAATGTATCCCTCAAGTATGGATGCTCATCCAATATTGAATCAGGTCTCCAAGAAGCCTCTTCAGAGGGTAAACCTCTCCATTTAATCAAATATTCCACAATAGAGCATGATCGAAGCTTCTTTTCACGCTGACCTATAACAGCCTCTGGGATGTACTGAACAAGACCATCTTCATCAATAGGTGGCAGCTCATCAACTAAATCCACTGGATCACCATAATAGGGCTTGAGCTGACTAACATGGAAGACATTATGAATCTTTGTAGAAGAGGGAAGCTCTAGCCTGTATGCCAAATCTCCAATCCGCTTAAGGATCCTATAAGGGCCATAAAATCTGTGGGCAAGCTTATTACTGGATCCATCTTTCAATGTAGAGTACTTAGATTTGGGCACCTTCAACAAAACCAGCTCTCCTTCCTAGAACTCTAAAGGCCTCCTCTTCTCATCAGCATACATCTTCATCTGATCTTGAGCCTTCCTTAGATTCACCTTGCATTGCTGAAGAAGGGTTTGCATTCTTTCCAACTCTTCCTTCCCATGAGGGTTGATCTTTTCATTAAAAATGACTGTGGGTAAGGGCACCTTGTATCCATACAAAGCCTCAAAGGGTGAAACTCCTATGCTCGCATGAGTGGAATTGTTATAAGCAAACTCAGCCAAGTGTAACCAAGAATCCCATGAAGTTTGGACATCATAGCAAAAATGGCGAAGATAAGTCTCCAACCATTTATTAACTCTCTCTGTCTGTCCATCAGTTTGGGGATGATAAGCCGTAGATGGAGCCAACTTAGTACCCATAGATGTAAATACCGCTTGCCAAAAATTACTCATAAACTTTGAGTCCCTATCATGGACAATCACCTGCGGTAATCCATGTAATCTGAAAATATGCTCCATAAACTGGTTGGCCACTTGAGAAGCAGTAAACTGAATTTTTGTTGGGATAAAATGAGCTGCTTTGGTGAGTCTGTCAACCACCACATAAATACTATTCCACCCCTTCTTGGTAGTAGGTAAGCCAGTGATAAAGTCCATAGTAATATGAGTCCATTTACCCGTAGGAATAGGCAATGGCTGCAACAAACCTCCTGGCTTATGGGTGCTATCCTTATTTTGCTGACAAGGCATACACTTCATAACGAAGTCCTTGACATCTTTCCACATTCCTTTCCAATAAAAGCTCTTGCTGATCCTGTCATAAGTCTTGAAAACTCCCAAATGTCCAGCTAAAGGGGTAGAATGTAACTCCTCCATAATTTTCCGCTTGAAAGAAGAAGTAGAGGGAATAACAATCTTGCCCTTCCACCAAATAAGACCATTTTTAAGCTGGTAATGTGAGTTTTCTTCCATAAGACCTTGCTGTAATTTCTGAAAGATTTGGCTGAATTCCTCATCTAAGAGATATGCCTCTTGTAGCTCTTCAATCCAATCACTATGTAATTCTGTCATGGCTGACACTTTGCAGGTCCACATAGAGAGAGAGAATCAGCCACTATGTTATCTTTGCCCCTTGTATGAGTGATGTCAAAGTCATAATTTTGTAATGTTGCTACCCATCGTCGTTGCTTTGGAGTGAGATTTGACTGAGTAAGGAAATACTTGAGTACCCGATGATCACTATGTACTCTGAATCCGCTGCCATATAAGTAATGGTGCCATTTCTTGATTGCATGCAGAATAGCCAACATTTCCTAGTCATAAACATTCATGGCCATCTCCTTATCAGTAAGCTTACGGCTTTCAAATGCAATTACTCCATGCTCCTGAAGCAAAACAGCCCCAATGCCACGGCCACTAGCATCACACTGTATAGTAAACTCTTTAGAGAAATCCGGGCATACAAGAATAGGAGCAGAGGTAAGTAATTCCTTTAACTGGTTGAAGCTGCTATCTGCAAGAGCATCCCAAAAGAAAGCCTCTTTCTTCAACCTGTCAGTTAAAGGGGCTGCAATTGCCGCATAATGCTTTATAAATCTGCGATAGAATGAAGATAGACCAAGAAATCCTCTAAGAGAGGTAGTAGTAGTAGGCGTTGGCCAATCTTTTATGCATTGCACCTTCTTGGGATCAGCCTATATTCCTTTTTCACTAACTATATGTCCCAAGTATTCCACTTCAGTCTGCATGAAAGAACACTTCTTCACATTAGCTAAAAGCCTATGATGTCTCAACACATCAAAAACCTTCCTCATATGCGACAAATGATCCTGTAAAGTCTTGCTGTAGATCAAAATGTCGTCAAAGAACACCAGGACAAACTGAAAGAGGAAAGATTGCAGAATCTTATTCATCAGGCTTTGAAAGGTAGCTGGAGCGTTTGTAAGGCCGAATGGCATCACCAAGAAATGGTAGAGCCCACGATCAATCCTAAAAGCAGTCTTGACCTCATCACCCTCTCTCATGCGAATCTGATGATACCCTGATCTCAAATCAATCTTCGTGAAGAATCGAGCCCCCTTAAGCTCATCAAGCAAATCATCTATCCTGGGTATAGGATACCTGTTCTTCACTGTTATCTTATTGAGATCCCTGTAGTCAATGCACATTCTGAAAGATCCATCTTTTTTTTTGACTAACAGGACTGGGGATGCATATGGTGAAGAACTTGGTTCAATGAATCCCATTTCAAGAAGCTCTTTGATTTGCTTGGCTACTTCCTCTCGTTCACATTTTGATAGTCTATAAGGTGGCTTATTGATTGTCTTTGAGTTGGGTTCGAAATCAATGGGGTGATCCACCGCTCTCTTAGGAGGCAATGAAGTAGGTACTTCAAATAAATCTCTATACTCCTGAAGAAGAGCTGTCAAGGCTGGATGGTTTGGTGAATTATTGGGCTGATCCTGTGTTTCTTTGCTCAAATGCAATACAAATATCTGTGAACGCTTCTTGTACTCTTTCTTGAGTCGTTGAATGGTGATAAGCTGAAAATCAGATCTACTAGGGATTCCCTGTAAACGGATGAGCTGTCCATTGGAGAAAAACTCCATATATAACTGTGAGAAATCCATAGTAATTATGCCGAATGTCATCAACCAATCACAACCAAGTACAATATCTATGGGCCCCATTTCCAAAGTGATCAGGTTTACTTTGACTTCAAAATTTTCAGCCATCTGCAAAGAAACCTGTGGGCAAATCTGTGTGCTGGTTTCCTCTTCACCATTAGCCACTTGTACTCAAATGGGCTGCTGTAAGTCGGTGGGAACACAATTCAACTTGTATATAATAGATTTATTGACAAAACTGTGAGTACTGCCACTATCTATCAAGATGAACACTGGCTTTCCACATATGCTTCCCTTCATACGAAGTGTATTAGGGCTCTTAGATCCCGTCCAAGCATCCATAGAGATAGAACAATTAGTGGTAGCCGGCAACTCATTACAAAATCCACCAGGATCAAATGGAATATCACCGCCTGGATCAAAAGGAAAAGAGTCAGATGGATCATAAAAGTACTCCTGTCCACCATCATCCTCGAAATCTTCATTTTCAACATTGATTGTGATTGCATTAACTTTATCTATATCATTTTCAAAGTCCTCAAGAACTAGCATACTCTGAAACTTTGGCTTGGCATTTTTGTATACACACTTTGAAGCATGGTCAGGAGTATACTTTTCTCTTCTCCACACTTGAAGCATAAGCCTTTGTCCTTTCTTTCCTTGTAAAGGTCCATGGGAATATTTTTGGAATTTGTATTGGCTGAAGTGGACTTAGGATTATTGTCACCTTGCTTAAATTCAACCTTTGGATTGTTTACTGTCCTGAAATTGCTTTGAAGCCTAGAAGCATTAAATGGAGGATAAGTTGGTATCCGTAAGCTCCCACTAGGCATATGATTGCTGCCATAATTGTTACCAACTTGCCCTTGCTTTAAAACAGTCCTTGGCTATCCATAACTTGGTTGAAATGAAGACTCTTTCCTATACTTCCTTCCATAGCGCTCTGCAAGCTCAATAGCCTTGAAAAGTGAAGTAGGATTCTGCGCCATAACATCAGTTGACAAGGATGGTTTTAAACCATACATAAACTTGTGTAACTTGGCCTCATCACTGATGTTTTCCACATACATGGTCAAGTTGAGGAATTGGTTTGTATATTCTCTTACACTTAGGCCCCTTTGTTCCAAACCATACCATCTTCGTTCTAACTTCTCTTTTTCAAGAGGTGAAACAAAGACTTCAGCCATAAGTGCCTTGAAAGCTTCCCAATTCTCAATAAGTACATTCTTTTTTTTTATATACCTCCACCAAGTGTGGGCAAATCCTTCTAAGTGCAAGGAGGCAAAATGTATCTTCATATCATCAGTTTTAGAAAATATATCAAAATAGGACTCCATCTTAGAGGTCCATTCCTCTAATTCTGATGGTGAAGATGACTGGCCATTGAATTTGGATAAAACAATTTTGTCCTTGAATTCTCTATCATGAAAGGGTTGCTGTCCCAAAACTGACTGATCAGGATTTCTAAGTACTGAACCCCCAAATTGAGACTGAAATCTTCCAACAGGTGGCTGAGAATTACCATGTAATCTTCTTGTTGGTAAGGCACCCCTGGAACTCTGATTATGCAGTCCAAAAGTTTTAGTATTGGCTCCATTCAAACTGCCCAAATAGTCATCATACCTTTGTGAAGCTTCACCTACTTCATACTGACTATTTGGAATGCCTCTTCTTCCAATGATCCCATCTCCATAACCATTTTGGTTGGATGGCTGAAGTGGGACTGAAGGGTCACTGTTTGAACAAGCCTTCTCATTGGCTTCTTTTGATCCCATTTGTGACGGCATTAATTGAGAAAATTTTGCCATAAGTTGAGCATTGGATTCTACTAATTTATCAATGGAAGCCTTGGTTTGGGTAGTTGAATCCATCAACTTATCAATGGTAGACTTCGTTTGACCATGAGATAAAATCATTTGCTCCATTGTAGACTTCGTTTGACCAAATGATAAAATCATATGCTCCATTGCTGACAAAATAGCCTCATGACGTTCCTTATGTCTTAGTTCATGGGCACACAAAGTATCATTGAGTATACTAATTTCTTCTTGTTGTTGAGGCTCTTCAGGGTTCTCTTGAAGTGTGCTTTCCATCATAGAATCCCTGATTTGTTGTGCATAATCCTCCTGGACCTTATTTTTGCCTTTATGTCCTGCTATACTAGTGCAGTCCTGCAGTACCCCTGTCAGTAAAATGGCTATAACTTTGGCTAGAAAACTCCGATTGCAGAACTTTTTTGTGCGAATCGAAGCTAACAATACCCTCTTCGAGATGAGCTATAGCACGCTATAACAGGTTTAGGATAAAAAATTATGTAACTGAATTTCAAAATCTAAACTGTTCAGTCCTGCACCCTGTTTAGACCTGTAAGTGCCCTGTTTTGACCCTGTAATGCAAGAGAGTAACCTCAAATGGCTACCAAACCCTGCAAAGGTGTATATAGGACCTGTGGGTACCCTGTAGTACCTCCACCTATGCTTCAGCAATGAAGGGTGTACCTGTATCCACCTGTAAATACCCTGTGGGTGACCTGTAAATTCCCTGTTTTAGTCCAGTAGGTACTTGAGTCGTTGGAAAGTCTTCAATCTTCAATCCTCCACTCGTTGTACCTGTGTGAGGGATAAAACGGTAGGACAGGCTCCCTACACGGGCTCCGAAGCACCGGGAGGTGGGCAAAGTTCCCCCCGGGTCGGTTGGTTGCACCCCTTCGGGATCTTCGATAGTGAGGGAGGGTCACCTCTCTTTTGTCCCACTATCTCCCCCGGCATCCACCTTTTTCCTCGGTGGGAATATCAACATGGCAGAGGCTAGTGTGCTAAGCAATCAGCATGATATGCAATTCAAAAGTATCCATTCAGCCTTTCATGAGATGCAATTGATTGAGATAAGAAAACTTGAGATGGGAAAAGGGTTTACCTATGCAATTCAGTGACTCACTGATTGCTAGTACTTACCCTTTTACAATATTTCAGCTTGGGTGAGAAAAATTTTTCAACAAAACAAATCAAGGTTATGCATCAAACTGATGAAATGATACCTATGATGAGTAATGGTTTGAATCACAAGGAATTCAATGAAATAGGCTGAGATTGAAGAAAATTAATACTATTCTCTGATCTATTGATCAATCCAGTGAATTAATTTATCAATAACCTCTCATCAACAAGTGGAAAGGCCATTAGCAATAGGATTATTGAGAGATTTCAGAGATTAGTAAAAGAAAATACCTCCATTAAGCTTGAAAATGATGATGGATGTCAGCTTCAACCCCGTTGATGCAAGAGTTCTTCATAATCCCCCATAAATCCAACATAAAGCTTGAAATCTCCATGAAATCAGTCCATACATGCTTCAATATGATGAATTCCTTGAGGCATCAATACTCCAGCCTTGCTTGAACACTTGAACTTCAAAGATTCAAGCTCCTTGATGAAAAGCCCCAAAATAATCCTTCCATTTGAGCTTCATTGACATGCACGGGCTGAAATCTCTTCAATGTCTTCAATCTTGAAGTCTATCCAGCTTGTATTCAGCTTTAGAGAAGCCTTGAAGGTCGGGGAAGTCCAAAATTTTGAGAAATTTGAGCTTCCATGTCTGTGCTATGGCTGCCCTGCTGTGTATTAGGGTTTTGAGCAGAGGAATGGCTAATAAGAGTTCTCCTGGAGCTGAAAGTTAATGGAATGAAGTGTTTGATGAAGCCTTTGAAAGCATTGATCAGTGAGCTGAAGATTTAGAGCAATTGAGCAGGGAGATGGAGCAGGAAAATCAGTGCATTTTTCGGCGCATTTTTCGGGCTGCTTCCTGGCCAATACTCTTTAGCAATGATCAAGCCTAGTATTCCTCCTGTAGCTTAGAACACAAAGAATCTTTGCCCCATGGTTTGGTAGTGAGATGTTCAGCATAGAGAGAGATATTTGTGAAAATCTTGACATCCACCATGAAAGCTTCAGCTAAAAGCTTGAAGGAGAGAGAAGAGAAGCTCTCTTTTGAAAAGTGACTGTAGTTTAGTCTGTAACTAAACCCGGTTAACCATCCTTTATCCTAGTTACCTTCAATTTGGCATAAAATTAGGTGACGTCCAACCATTTAAGCCCTTATCCGCCATATCTGACCTTGGATATTTCCAAATGTAGTCATTTGCTAACTGTAGTTGTCCTGCAACACTCCACTAGTCACTGTCTTGTACCATTTTTTTGTCTGAAATTGGTTTTGAAATAGGAAAATAGGAGTGAAAATGGAAGAAAATAATGGATCAAAGACTGAAGCTCTGATACCACTTGTCAGAGAGAGAACCAGGGAGAGAGAAAGAGGAGAGAGAAAGATTGTAGGGAGAGAGAGAATAAGAGTGACGAGGAGAGAGAAAGACTAGAATTGGAGAGAGAAAGACAGGAAAGATGAAGAAGCCATGGAAGCTTAGAGCAAGATGGGAGAGAAAGATTGTAAATGTATTGATTTGTCAAAAGATGTGAAAAATTACAACTTCTCTCCTTATATACCAATGTCTATGTGACATGGCATATTATTAACATTCTAACTATTCCCAACTTCTTACATTTTCTCCTTCTTGCATGTATGAAGTTGAAGATGAAGATCAAGCTGATTGAGAAGTTGATCGATGGTGGTTCATGATTCTATCTGATGGATGGATGCCTATTGAGGAACAAACCTCTTATATCCTTTGGACATTTGTCATGCTTTTATATTTCAAAGTTGTGATAATGGATAAAGGTGTTTTCCTTTCATTGCAATTCTTTTTTAGATACACGTTATAAGTTGGGGTTGTGTTTGGATGGTGTTTCTTGAATATGCTGAGGAAGATCAAGCTAAGCTATAATTTGAACTTCTATTTCCTCTTTTTAAGGTCACGAGGATGCTCCCTAATTAAGTATGGAGATATGTTGAGGGTTGAAATAACTTGATTTTTTGGGCTGATTTTTGTTGCTTTTGTGGACTGAATGGTTGATTTTCACTAGATTTTGTATGATGATTAGTTGATTTGGAAGTGTTTGGGAGTGTTTTGGAGAAGGTTGAATAGGTTTTAGAAACTCACAATGTTTTTCAGTGAAGATATGATGTTCTAACATCTTCTATTGATGTTCAGATAGTGCTTGATTGTCTGTTAGTGTCCATTTTTTCAAAAGATGCGGAATCTAGAGCATGGAAAAAGCTATGGTCGATGGAAGATGAAGATTAAGCTCATGATGACATAGACAAGAACTTGACCTGTTACACAAGTGAATTAGGTTCCAAGATTGAGACTTGGACTCATAAACCCAATCTTATGTATAAGACTAATAATGACCAAGACACTAACTGAAAGAGAAAAGCATCATGATATTGCATTCATTATATATGAAAAAGTGATAGTCAAGTGCAATGCTTTATAGTTGCTGGATAGGTAGCAATCTCCCTCTCTGTGCCTATGGGATTCAGTATGCTTGCATGTCCTAAGCTTAGAAATGCCTCATACAAAGAGGCTGAGTTAGGTGTGATTGCAAACATCTCAACACCCCTCCTCAATCACAATCAAAAGTACAAAGTGTGTAGAGGCTTTAGTGAGCACCACCTACAAAGTGTGGGCATACCACATACATGGTAAACACCACAAGCTGTAACAGTGCCCTCACAAAGTGTACAGAGGCTATAGTACAAAACTACATAAGGAGGTTACAAGCTTATGTCAAAAGCATTAGGACTAGGCATTACAAGGCTAAAAAAGTCTAGTAAAAAAATGAGTCAAGGGTCGATGGCCCTTGCGATTTTTAGCATTTCTTTGGCATAGATCTTCTGTTCATTGCAGGTCTTCTCGTTCTTGTCGATGTAGTCGAGTTTCCTCTTTTTTATCTTGTACTTGTTCTTCACTTTGCTTACAACTTCAGTGTCTTCATGGTTGATCTTCTTCTTCTTATTTTTCCTATTTTCTTCCACCGTTTTGCTTGCATTGATCTAAATTCCTTCGTGGTCATCATTTCCATGGACTTTACTTTCATTATTCTACTAGTTCTTTTCTTTATTGTCCCCCTCAAGCAAAGGTACAATCTCTGAGCTTTGCATGGTCTTCAAGATAGAAGAAATGTCTTCAAAAGCTTGCACTGTCTCTAAGGTAGCATGCATGTCTTCAAGTTCTTTAAATGGAAACATGGATGGCACTTGAATGCTCACAACTCCATTTTTCCCTATAAGTAGAGAAAGTACATCTTCTATGTGGTACAAGTGAGTAAAAATGATTACACTTCTATTTATGAATGGCATCTTCATGAAAAACTTCATGTTTTTCATTGAAAATCAGCTCCAAATCTCTGATTTTTTGACTAGCAAGAAGAGTTGAAACTTAATATGTCAAAAGGTACAAGAGATACCAGTGCCAAAAAGCACTATGTAAGTGTTAGGAGATAGTAGCAAATTTGAACTTTTGATGTTTGATGTTGATGTTGATCCTTTTCTTGATGAACTTGTTGCTTGAGTACCCTCCTTGCTGGTAAAATATTGCTAAATACTAAGTAAATACTCAGATCAGAGTGACAGTGCTTGCCTTGCCAAGTGGAGGAAGAAAGAAGATCTGATATTCATGCTATGATGGGACCTAAAATGGGCCAGCGCTGGCTCTAGCACTAGTCGGACCTATGACATGCACAAGACAACCCCACGGCCTCGTGGCCACGAGCGTCTACAGGACACATTGCCTTGTCATCGTACGTATATTTTGTGTTTATATCATGTTTGTAGTCCAACCCTTAACCTTCTTAGACTCCTCAGATGGAGTCTCTACACATTTTGGTGTAATTCACCATGTAGAACAACATAGAAGGCACCCATTCGGCTGATTACCATGGCCCAACTGTGACCCTCCTACACCTTGGGGATTGGCCTCTCGATGCGTCGCTAACACATATAACACATACGAAATAGACTCCACTCTTGGTACCAATATTATATCATTCCAAGAATGTACCAGTCCTCACGTACTTGTCCCCTTGGACCCACCGTCTAGACCTATAGCTTGGGTGCCTTACTCTCTCCAGCGTGGGTAATTTATACTTCAACCAATTGCTATGCATGCCACGAATAGATACCATGTGTATGATTCATGCAAAAGTGGATGCCTTATTGTGCACAAATAGTTATGGCATGAATTCAGCCTATATGTCGTGCAAAAACAGCCCTTTTAATGAATTTCTGCTAATACGCAATGCTTCGTTGCAAGAACCTAGCACCAAGGCGAACCTCATGCTGCTAGATCCATTATTTCCAAATAAACCACATTCTAAATGTTATGCATAAAGAGAACAATCAAACTTTTTATTATTTCAGTGTTTAAGCTGTTGTATAACATCATCCTCCCCCTCACCGTTTAAATTTTGCTACATTGCATAAGTGTAGAGATTCTTTTATGTCATTTTTTGTATGTAAAATCAATAAATACGCACTTTAACACAAAGTACAAGGGCCAAACTAAGGCTTAACCTCATGCTTCAGCCTCGTCAGATATTCACATACATAGATCTCATTTTTCCAATTTTTTCGAACGCAAAAAATCCATTTTTTTTTCTATTTTTCTATTTTTTCTATTTATTTTTAATATAAAATAGGTATTTTCTAGTTTTTTTCTAATGATTAATAATTGGAATTAAAACTCAACATTTTTTCTTATTTTACCCCATGTCCACTCATTTTTTCCCACTCAAAATCAAAGAAATTATCAATTTCCATCAAAATTAGTGTTTTTCCAGGTTTTAAAAATTTATAATTGCTGTAAACCAATATAGGTTCTACGTAACAGTGATTGCATCCCTCAAAAATAATATAAGGAAAATTCAAATAAAATTTCAGCCCATGTGCACACCATTTAGACCATGAAGGATAAAAAAAACAAGCAAAATTCTTTCATAAAGTAGAGCATACCGCCTTTTTGCGTGTTTTTGATTTTTTGAATATTTAATTGGGCTTGTGTATCAACCAACCAGCCATTGATTTCAGCATAGGTCTTCAACCTTTAGCCTCCTTAGCCTCTTGGAACAATACGGTGCCTCTCGGACAAGCATCCATCTCCCAATTCTCTTCTTGATTCTTGCCACATGAAGTGCTTCTATGCAGGTGAGAAAAAGACTGAAACTGCATCTCTAGAACTGGGTAGCCATCTCTGAAGCGGAAGGCGGCAATGGAGAGCAAAGACAGTAGGAGAATCAGTCATGTAATCAGAAGGGGGAGGTACATTTCGGTGGTAGATGGCCTCTCCTCTTCACCGTTTTTCATCGTCGTGCAGGATGTCTTCTTCTTCTTTTTTTCACCAAACCCCCCCCCCCCCCCCCCCCGATCACATGAAATGTTGGGGGAGTGGCCCCAGGATTCACACCCCCTATTACCCCCCTTAAGCCCATTCACACTTCCTTTGGCCCTTGGCCTCCCAAGCACTCCCTCTTCTTATGTCTGGTGTCCAATTTGAAGTCTGGCACTTTGCCTTGAAGTCCCGCACTGTAGGGCATCTCCTAGGGTCTCGTCTGATATGCCAAAAAATAATGAAAATTCACCAACTGTCGTCCAATGGGTCTTTTAAGCACTTTCGAGCATTGCCACTTAAAATCATACTGATTGCAATCGCCGCCTTCGAGGAAGTCTATTTTTTCCCTAAAATTCAAAATTTTTGGCTATTTTTAAGCACTTCTTGATATTAAAAATCATATGTCATTGGTGACCATAGGATAGGAAGACTTAGCCTGCCGAATCCCACAAACAGATCTGCAAATAAACACAACCACAAAGAGCATCAAACTGATACAAAATAGATACACAAAAAAACACATCGTAGCTCTCACCCTACCCCCTGTCAAAAGCAAGGCATGATTCCACGAGGAGTAGTTCTAGCATAATCTGACAGAAAGTCTAAAGCTAGTCACTAACCAATTGTTGTAACATAGCCAAGCTAAAAAGAACTATCAAAGAGGTCATCGTAAGTAGTGGTTTGAACTACCTACCTAACTAAGGACAACTCAACTAGGAGCTTCTACTAGGCAAGAACTCCTATAGCCTGATTAAGAAATAGTTTCTTTTAGCGCATCGCTCTTTTAGCCTCTTATTTTCCATACTCAGGCATGTAAAAAGGAGGGACCTAAGTGTAGTGACCCAAGGAGAACAGGGCATCTGCCTCAGGTCCTGTCTTGGTACCCAAGAACCTACCAAGCCCTCGCAAGGCAACACTGAATCCTTTTCTAATGCTCACTTTTATTTTCGCTCCAAGCTTCTTTTATTTCATTTTTAGCTAGTTGCCACCCCTCGGAAGACAAGGCATTGGCCCTGGGTCTTGTCTCGTCCCTAGGAATCTACCAGGCCTTTGCAAGGCGATAAACAACAGCTCAAGGATTTTTCTTTATTTTCTTTTCTATTTTTATAGGGGTTAGAACCCCTTTTTACACACCTTCATATATTGTCTTTCAGATATTTAGGGTTTTGCCTATTTCCATCATTATTTTAGTAGCCTTCTCTAACTACCTTGCAACTAATAGGAACTCCTAGAACGGCCGCCTAGTAGGTTAGCAGAACAGGGTCACGGGCCAAGAGCATCTAAAACTCACTTTGCACTAAATGCTTATGACGATTTTGCATTTGTATCCAATATGTAGTCCAACATTCATCTTCCCTTCTCCTCAGAGGGAGATCCCATAACATATAGGCATAATGCCTCGTAATACACACATAGGGAAGCACCTCTCAGCTGATTGCTATGGCTCCACTGCGACTCTCCTACACCTCGGGGATTAGCCCCAAGATGCGTCGCTAACACATATAACATTTGCACAAACTCCACTCTTTCATAATTTAGAATTCCAGGAGATTTTGATTTACCTCACAAAACTTTTCCCAACGGAAGCACCCGTCTAAACCTACAGCTTGGGTTTCTTGTTCTCTCAGCGTTGGTCAAAGTTTATCAATCAATTGCAATGCATTCCAGGAGATACCACATGACATGCTTGATGCAAGGTGTATGACGATTGTGCACAACCATTTTATGATTAAAAAACCAGCCATGTGAGGTGCGGAAAACAGCCCTTTCATGAATTTTAACTAAGCGTTACGTGCTGCGCAGCTTTAGGGACTAGCACCGGAACTTCCGTGCTACTAGTCGCATATATTTAATTATGGAATGATCCCTAAATGCTATGCACAAAGAGGGAAATCGGAATTTGTATCTTTTCAACAATTAGATCATCGCAGAAACTTCCTCTCCCCCTCACCGTTTAGGTGTTGTTGCGGTGCATAGGTGTAAATGGTTGTTTTATGTCATTCTTGTATATTAAAAATAATAAACACATACTATAACACAAAGTACAAGGCCAAACTGAGGCTTGACCTCATGCTTTAACCTCACCAAACATTCACGCACATAAATCGTTTTTTTATTTTTTTAAAGCGCGAAAACCCTAATTTTCTCTATTTTTTGTTATTTTTTCTATTGATTATTCATGAAAAATAGGTATTTTCTGATTTATTTGTAACGGCTTATTATTTTGATTGAAACTTAACATTTTCTCAGATCTTATCCCATTTCCACTCCTTTTTCCCAACTCAAAATCGAAAAAACCACTAATTTTCATTAAAAATGACATTTTGCGGGTTTTAAAGAATTAATAACGGCTCTAAATCATTATGGATTTTGCATTTCTGTAGTTACAGCCCTCAAACATGATGCAAATAAAGTTCAAACAAAAATTCATCGCATATGAACAACATTTGGACCAAAACAACAAAAACAAGCAAATCTTCATAAAATTGGAGCATACCGCGTGTGTCTTACGTGTTGCGGGTTTTTAAATAATTATTCTAGGCAGCCCACAGATCGGCTAGCAACCATTCTTTAGTGCTGAACCTCTTTCCTTAGCCTCCTCTTCATTCTTTAGCCCCTCTTCTTCTTGATTTCTTGCACATGAATAACCTCTATGCAGGAGAGAGAGGGAAGAGAGAGAAAGACTTGTTTTTGATCTCCACAACCAAGGAGCCAATTGAGGAGCAGAGACCAGCGATGGAGAGTGAAGATAGGAAGAAAAACAGCCATGAGATCAGTTGGGGGGGGATTGCTTGTAGGTGCCATAGCCCCCCTTCTCATCAAACGTGGATATGGTGCCTCCATCCCTATTAGGTGGCGAAAAAAACGCCCCCCCTCCCCCCCATACTCACGAAAATTTTGGGAGGGTCCCCCCAAAGGTCACAACCTTTGGCCTTTCTAAAGGCTATTCCCACTTGACTTTTTTTGCCTTGGCCTCTCGGGCACTCCCTTTTCCATGTCTGGTGTCCGATTCAGGATCCGAAAAATCCTGGGCATCCGTCTTGAAATCCTCCACTGCCGAGCAGCTCCCAGGCCTTGTCTCGCATGCCAAAAAATTGTGAAAAATCACCAACAATTGTTCAATGGCTCTTTTAAGCATTTTTGGACATTGCTGCATAAAATCGTATTGATTACTACCGCCGCCTTCGACGAAATCCATTTTTCCCCTGAAATTCGTAATTTTTGGCTATTTTTAAGCACTTCTTGGCATCAAAAATCATCTGTCATTGGCGACCATGGGATAGGGTGACTCAACCCGTCGAATCCCACAAATAGAACTGCACATAAACAACAAAAAGGAGTAGGCCTAGCATAATCTGACAGAAAATCTAAAGCCAGTCACTAACCAACTGCTCCAACATGACCAAACTAAAAAGAACTATCAAAGAGGTCATCATAAGTGGTGGTCTGAACTACCTACCTAAGTAAGGACAACTCAACTAGGAGCTCCTCCTAGGCGAGGACTCCTATAGCCTGATCAAGAAATAGTTTCTTTTAGCACATTTCTTCTTCTTTTAGGCTTTTATTTTTCTATACTCGAGCGTGTAAAAAGGAGGGAGCTGAGCGTAGTGACCCAAGGAGAACAGGGCATCAGCCTCAGGTCCTGTATCGGTACCAACGAACCTACCAAGCCCTCGCGAGGTGACACTTAATCCTTTTCTAAAGCTCACTTTTATTTTTCGCTCCAACCTTCTTTTATTTTCTATTTTTTTAATGGCAAGATGTCACCCCAAGGAAGGTCAAGGCATCGGCCCCGGATCTTGTCTCATCCCTAGGAATCTACCAAGCCTTCGCAAGGCGATAAACAACAGCTCAAGGATTTTTATTTCTTTCATTTTCTATTTTTATAGGGGTCAAACCCCTTTTTACACACCTCTGTATATTCATATATTGTCTTTCAGATCTTTAGGGTTTTGTATCTTTCCATCATTATTTTAGTAGGCTTCTCTAATTGCCTCACAACTAACAGGAACTCCTAGAACGGCCGCCTAGCAGGTCCGTAGAACAAGGTCACTAGAACTCCCATCTAAAACAGGTTTTTCAATGCCTGACAATTCCTTGCAGGAGGCAATGACTACTCAGACCTCCCCCAGACATACAGAGCCTAAACCTAGGACTTCATGCCTCGATTGCTGGTCCCCAACAAGAAAGAAAACCCTCAACCGCACATATATTATTAATTGCTTAAGGTAAAAAAACTAGAAAAGGGGATGAAACCACCTGGAATGGCCACAAGAAGCTCCTTTGCAGCAATGCCTCCCTCCAGCGACTTCGCCAACCTGTATGGTGCAATCACTAAAACAACAAAACCCCATTAACTGTACCCACACCAAACAGAAAAATGGCCCTCTGGGCCTAAAGAAATAGCACATTTCACTGCAAACTAGCTGGCCCTCTTGGCCTAAAATGGATAGTTCATCCTAATCCATGCAATATATGATACGCATGCTACGCATGCGAGTTAGCTAAAAGCTTGATCTAGACTCTTTGTAGGTCCACTAGCCCAAGCCTCATGCTACGCATGCGAGTTAGCTAAAAGCTTGATCTAGACTCTTTGTAGGTCCACTAGCCCAAGTCTTTCTACTGATATCTCAGTAATAATATCCATCTCTTCTTGGGTACTATGAGCTGAATGAATGACATCATTAGGTTGGTATATCTCATCCCCTTGGTCGCCATTCAAACGGATTGCTTGTCCCAACTTTCCAGTAACTCCTCCTACAGGGAGAATCATGGATTTATGATCATTTGACTCTTCTCTAATTGGACCATTACATATGTCAATGATACGACCCAAAGTAGATAGAGCTTCAAGCCTAGACCCATCACATAGATGCATCTCAGGGCGGCGGTCCCTATTGTCAAATGTTGCATTATGGCCTTTAATTGGATCCTCTTGGGAATCCATCAAAGCATGTCCACATGCAATTCCTGGCCCTTCATCTAACACACCAACAATATTTTTAGGGATTCTGGGCCTCCAAACCCATCTCATATTCCTTTTCATATTCTTAGACTGCCTCATCTGCCCACATTGGTCCAATGGACTCACAACCTTATGACTTCTATTTAGTACAGGTGGACCTTGGGCATGTTGCATCTTCTTCATATGAGATGTCTTCCCTTTCCTTTGTCCACTCTGCAACAACTGCTTAGCCATAGGAACCATGCTTTTACTAAAAGTAATAGAATCTACTCGAAAGCATGATTCATCTATAAATTGGAAAGGTCTCTCAAGAGCCTTACTAGGAGCACAACTAGAACCACTCATAGAAAGCTCATCTAAGCTTGTAGACTTAATGGTTCTATCAATTCCACCATCACAACTACCTCTCATGGCAGTGTTGCAAGCCTTGATGGGACTTATTGGGCTTGGAATCTTTTTATCCCCATGGGGTATATTATCCCTACTATTGCCATTTTCTGCTTGGAGATTTTGGCTACCAAGGTTCCTCTCATAGGCTACCTTAGTATCAACAAGTGAGCTGTCTCCTTGTAGAAATGGTTGGAAGCTAGGATGCACTTGTACTGAGTGGGGAAAACTCCAAAAGTTTTCCCAACATCTCTGAATATGTACCTCATAATCAATGGCATGCATCTTTCCTTCCCTTAACGACTTAGGATTCCGCAATCCCACTTGGATTTGCATGTTAATCTCTAAGCCACTCAAAAAGTGCTCACATAGCACATCACCTGGCAATGCAGTAGCTCTTCTTGGCCAAAGCCTTAGAATATCGTCAAAGGCTCTAGCGTATTCTTTAATAGAAGGATAGGACTCTTGCCTAATCTGCATCACCTGTCCTAAAGCTTGGGTCATAGGTACCTTCTTCTCATATTCATCTAAAAATCGATCACTCAACTCCTCAAAGGATTTAATAGACCCCCTTGGGAGGCTCCAGTACCATCTTTTAGCCTCTCCCTTTAGGGTACTTGAGAATAACGAGCATCCGATGAATATCATTGAACCTACTTGCAATGTAAGTTAGGCCGTATTCTCATAAATGCACCATCGGATCCTCATTAACCAGCCCATAAAACATTGGGAGATCCCTATAAGGAGGAGGGCATTTAGTCCTTTCCTTCAGGATCAGCACTGGACCATTAAAATCCTCGTAATCATGGCCTAACCCTAGTGTCTTAGGATCTCCAACCTCTTCCATTTCCACCTTTACTGGTGTAGGGAGGTTAATATTATCCTTAATATCCCTTTCTACCAACTCATAGAGTGGTCTAGGGAGTCCTATGCTACGCACTAAGGAGTCTACTCCATCGCTTGATGTTGGTGTTTTAGTAATTTTATCCTCATTTGCTATTGTTTCCCTAGAATCGAGGTAGGTCCTAATAGAACCTTCCTTTCTGATAAGGGTTTTCCACATATGTAGATATCATCCAAATGCTTTATGAATCTGCAAAATTGCGCTTTGGAACCCAATTGCATCAGGCCCTAGCATCATCGAAGGTATTTCCTGCTCATAGGCATATATTACTTTGACTAATGGCATCACGGTCCTTTCCTTAAAAAACTTATCGCTTTTGAGGATCACAAATGACTGTGCCATCCTAACATCACTTTTACTCCCTAATCTTTCCTCTAGCTCCCATGGACTATCTCTCATGATTACTCCATGGGTATTTCCCTATAGTGACCCAAACTCCAGCATGGTGTAACTTTCAGGGAAAAGGGTAAAGTAATCGGCCACATTTTTAACCAAAGATCCCACTAAACCATTTAGAATGGACAAGGTATCTTTAGGGTTACGGGGATTCCTTGGTTTCATCATCATGCTCATGGCTGAAACTTTAATCTGCCTATTTTAACATCCACTGCTTCAAGTTTGTATAGGGACGCACCACTCATGGGATCTAAAATGGGCCGGCACTGGCTATGGCACTAGCTGGACCTCATGTATACGACAGACAACCCCACCACACGGCCTCGCGGGCCAGGAGCGTCTAAAACTCACTTTGCACTAAATGCTTATGATGATTTTGCGTTTGTATCCAATATGTAGTCCAACGTTCATCTTCCCTTCTCCTTAGAGGGAGATCCCATAACATATAGGCATAATGCCTCGTAATACACACATAGGGAAGCACCTCTCGGTTGATTGCCGCGGCTCCAGTGTGACTCTCCTACACCTCGAGGATTAGCCCCAAGATATGTCGCTAACACATATAACATTCGCACAAACTCCACTCTTTCATAATTCAGCGTTCCATGAGATTTTGATTTGCCTCACAAAACTTTCCCTAACGGAAGCACCCGTCTAAACCTATAGCTTGGGTTTCTTGTCCTCTCACCGTTGGTCAAAGTTTATCAATCAATTGCAATGCATTCCAGGAGATACCACGTGACATGCTTGATGCAAGGTGTATGACGATTGTGCACAACCATTTTATGATTAAAAAACTAGCCATGTGAGGTGTGGAAAATAGCCCTTTCATGAATTTTAACTAAGCGTTACGTGCTGCACAGCTTTAGGGACTAGCATCGGAACTTCCGTGCTACTAGTTGCCTATATTTAATTATGGAACGATCCCTAAATGCTATGCACAAAGAGGAAAATCAAAATTTTTATCTTTTCAGCAATTAGATCGTTGCACATTAAGCTTCCTCCCCCCCTCACCGTTTAGGTGTTGCTGCTGTGCATAGGTGTAAATAGTTGTTTTGTGTCATTTTTGTATATAAAAGATAATAAACATGTACTATAACACAAAAGACAAGGCCAAACTGAGGCTTGACCTCATGCTTTAACCTCGTCAAACATTCGCGCACATAAATCTTATTTTTTCATATTTTTTGAGCACAAAAACCCCAATTTTCTCTATTTTTGCTATTTTTTCTATTTATTATTCATGAAAAATAGGTATTTTATGATTTATTTATATTGGCTTATTATTTTGACTGAAACTTAATATTTTCTCTGATCTTATCCCATGTCCACTCCTTTTTTCCAACTCAAAATTGAAAAACCCACTAATTTTCATTAAAAATGACATTTTGCGGGTTTTAAAGAATTAATAACGGCTCTAAATCATTACGGGTTCTGCATTTCTATAGTTAGAGCCCTCAAAAATGATGCAAAAAAGGTTCAAATAAAAATTCATTGTATATGAACAACATTTGGACCATGAAACAACAAAAACAAGCAAATTTCTTCATAAAATTGGAGCATACCGCACGTGTCTTGCATGTTGCGGGTTTTTTAATAATTATTCTGGGCAACCCATAGATTGATCAACAACCATTATTCAGTGTTGAACCTCTTTCCTCAGCCTCCTCTTCATCTTGAAGCAATCCGATCACTGCCGGAGACAAGCATTCTTCAGCCCCTCTTCTTCTTGATTTCTTGCACATTAATAGCCTCTATGTAGGAGAGAGAGGGAGGAGAGAGAAAGATTGGTTTTTGATCTCCACAACCAGGGAGCCAATTGAGGAGCAGAGACTGGTAATGGAGAGTGAAGATAGGAAGAAGAACATCCATGAGATCAGTTGGGGGGTTGCTTGTAGGTGCCACAATCTCCCTTCTCATCAAACGTGGATATGGCGCTTTCATCCCTGTCACATGGCGAAAAAAACACACACACCCCCCCCCCCCCCCCCCAAATACTCACGAAAATTTTGGGGGGATCCCTCAAGGGAGCCCCCAAAGGTCACAACCTTTGGCATTTCTAAAGGTTATTCCCACTTGACTTTTTTGGCCTTGGCCTCCTAGGCACTTCCTTTTCCACGTCCGGTGTCCGATTCAGGATCCGAAAAATCATGGGCGTCCATCTTAAAGTCCTCCACTGCCGGACAGCTCCCAGGCTCTTGTCTCGCATGCGAAAAAATTGTGAAAAATCACCAACTATCGTTCAGTGGCTCTTTTAAGCATTTCTGGGCATTGCCGCTTAAAATCGTACTGATTGCCACCACTGCCTTTGACGAAGTCTATTTTTCCCCTGAAATTCGTAATTTTTGGCTATTTTTAAGCACTTCTCGACATAAAAAATCATCTGTCACATGTCTCAAGTGCCGGTCCCCAACAAACAAAAGAAAGCAACCCTTACATGCACGTATATCACTAATTGCTTAAGGGAAAAGACTCGAAAAGGGGACGAAACCACCTGGAATGGCCACAAGAAGCTCCTTCACAACAAAGGCTCCCTCCAATGACTTCGTCAACCTGTATGATGCAATCACTACAACAAAAAACCATTAATTGTACCTGCACCAAACAGACATAGGGCCCTCTTGGCCTAAAGAAATGGCACATTTCACTGCAAACTAGCTGGCCCTCTTAGCCTAAAGAAATCAAACATGACATGACAAAACTAACTGGCCCTCTTAGCTTAAAGAAATCAAGCAAACTAGCTCCTATAGATCCCTCCTTGAAAGAAGGCAGATATACAAAATTATGCTCCATTCCAAGGGGAAAAATAGGGCTCTCAGCCCTAAACTAAATGGATTAAGTTGTGATCTATACCTCCTGCATATATAGCAAGAGGCGTATGCATAACATGTCATCTGATCAACCTATGGGTCCAGGATAATAGTGATAGATGGGTCTCGGCCACCCTTCGCATTACCCATATCAACCATCGTCTGCCATATAACGCGTGGTCTGATAACATTCCCCACAAGCAACCAGGTCCCATCTCGTTATCAAGAGCGACATTCGGACTAGGACCACAGTTGAAGAAAAGGTCCTCTTCATAACAAAATTAGCTAAGGAATCAATAAACTGATTCCAATAATGTGGAATGAGTTGAAGAGATATACTCTCAAATTCATCAAGTAGGGTTATAGCAGTTTGATGATACATATGAAGGATGGGATTCCGGACTATATATGTCCCATTAAGTTGATTTAAGATTAGCTAGGAATCCCTCTTTACCAACAACCACCGAATACCATCTTTCTTGGTCCCATAATCAAGGCTTTATACTCTGTCACGTTGTTAGTGAATCCTACCTCGAGATAAATAGCTAATTTCATTGCAACCCTACGTCGGGGATCTCGGATAACTACTCCAACACTCCCTTTTTTATTAGGCCCTTGGGACGCTCCATCAAAGTATAACGTGTACATCCATGATGGGTTTACATAGCCAGCCATCAAGAACTCCCCTATTCATAATTATGATACTCGAAATTCAACATATTGAGAGGATGAATTGACGGCTCCATCCCACCTTCTTCATTAAACTCAATAGGGATGCTTGTCAAAATTTGCAAATAGTGATGTCAGAAAACTTTGATCTCCCACACAAAGGTGCCGTCTTCTTGCTCAATCACTTTGTATCCCTTACTCCACCAGATAAGCTTCCCCTGATGATATCTTTGCTCGAGATATGGGTGCTCCAAATAAGGGATCAACCGCCCCATCAACTAATTTAAGCTCTCATGCAGGTCTCAATCAACCCCAGCATAGACCTGTAATGCATTTAGCGCATTAGCATATTCAAAAATAATAAAGTTTAATATTATTAAGATTAACCTTATTCTTGAATTCCACTCCCTCTAGATCAGCTAATAAAAGCATGGACGTATTTTTACCTAACCGAACTATCTTCTAAGGGCCATCCCATCTAGGTTCCAACTTTCCTGGAAATAGCTCCCTACACGCATCATAGTATAGAACTAACTGTCCTTTCTCACTACAAGATATAGGCCTTATACCGACGTTAAAAGCGATAAAAATGTAAATAACAAAATTTGTCCCAGTCGTCGCAAAAAGCATCGTTATTGGCAATGCCATAGAACAGTCGGTATCAATATCATTATCAGCATCGGTATCAACATTGATATCGACGCAAATAACGACGTTGATAATGATGCTCTGTGATGCTAATAACGACGCCAATAACGACGCATGCAGGTAAATGTGCAACACTAATAACGACGGTAACAGGAAAAAAAAAATTGTGGCTTTGATATCGACGCAAATAACGACGTTGATAATGATGCTCTGTGATGCTAATAATGACGCCAATAACGACGCATGCAGGTAAATGTGCAACACTAATAGCGACGGTAACAGAAAAAAAAAATGGTGGCAGGACAGCACATATAGCACTGTGTGCTTTATTTGGGCCATACAAAATAGTTTTTGCACTATGTACAATGCTCGTATAAACAAAAACAAAGTGTACTTAAATCATAACACTGATACATGAAATAAATACATGATCGCATAATGAAAGTGACTGGTACAATCATGACAAGATATCACTACTACATAGAAAATGTCTACACAGATCAGGCGATCAAAAAAGAAGGGTGTGTGAGCTCCAAGGATCCAAGGGCGACCTATATATTCTCACATTCGAAAGCTCATCTCACTGTAAAGGAGCATCGAATGGACTCTGCAAAAAAAGAAACAACTACACATTAGTGCACCATACAATAATGCATTCTAATTAAACATGGTAACTACGGACAAGAAAGATGAGTGACTTATAGGGCCGCCGTGTCTATACAATCGGTCGATCAATGCATTGAGACCGTGCCTCTCTGCATATCAAGTCTCAAGGCCGTTCGGATCGTGATTTGTAATGGAGTGCTGCAAAGAAAAAAAATACTAACTGTTAGAAACATAATTGTCAGTACAAAGGATATTGCAAAAAATAAGCAAGCAAAACAAAAGAAAAACTTACAAAGTCCTCTAGATATGTCCTGTGGTCACCACTCCCAAGATGATGGACCACTCCGGCCTCTCGTCGTGGCCTCGCTGCCTCGCGCTCCTAACTCCAATGTCCCGGAGAATCTGTAGCCTCTTCCCCCAGTCGGCACCTGTCGTCCTCATCTAGCCACTAGGGCTTTGTAGGCCCACTCTTGAGTGCCTTGCATGCGTCCCATCGTCTGTGTGACATATATGCATGCATGCAGTCCATCATCTAGCCCGTAGAAAATCTATCTGCTGTGGCTAGAACCAGAAACTCCTCATACAAGGATGCTACTATGTAGTCCTTACTCCCCTCCGGTATGTTTTTTCAATGATCTAAGACGTTGTGCTAAAAAACTTGTTGGCACAACTCTCTCATGTGAGCCATCACCCTCCTCCCTTGATCATTCATGATGATGGCTCCTGACCTATCATCGACAAGATAGGCATATCCTTATGGGGTATGCCTAAGATGGGTCCTCTCCCACCTGCGACCACACTCTTGGGCATATCCAAGAGACCCCTGTACATCTGGTGTACCGATTGGGGTAGTATCTATTGGTGTAGCACCCATAGGGATGCCACCTGTAGACGACTAAGAAAAAGCCGGGGTAACTGGAGTAGACGTCCCCACAGGTTTGACAAATCCTGGAGGTGACACAACTCCAGTAGAACGACGAGACGGAGACATCGCGTCCGTGCCTCCACAGCAACCACCTGAGCTACGCTCCCTGGAACTGCCATGAGAGTGAGGAGTCGCACCTGTATCTCGTGCTGACTCTGAGCTCATTGCTTCTGTATCTCTACAGCATCCCCCTAACCCTGAAGCACTCCCTCCCTTTGGCCCAAGACTGGAGCGTCGACCTCATCTACTCAAAGCTGAAGCATCTGATCGCGCCGAAGTAGATCTAATAGAGCGGCCTGATGATATCCAAGACAGCTCCTGGTCCGCCATGTCTCTAAATCTCGCCATCTGATCTAGAGATATGCATGGGAAGATATCCTACAACTCCTTATCGCTCATCCCTCGACTCTGAAAAGGTCACCTGCACACAGACAAAAAATGATGTTAGCATAATCAATTTAAATCATACAAAGCACGATAATATAAATCCTAAAAAAATGATCTCACTTAAAATGCATATCTTATGTATCCTTATAAGTGATTAGTCAACGAATTGAGTAAACGGATGCTCCAAGTATGAACTATCCTATGGTCCCATGTCAATCTCCTGACACAACTTTGCATACACTGGAAGGTCGATAGACATGTCACCACAAAAGGATGAGTCCACCTCGTTCTCAAAGAATTCTTGGACTCCTGTATTTCCATCATTATTAGCCGATGTTGGCTCCTCTACATGCTCCAAGCTTTCGATGGCCTCCACCCCTTGCAATATTGACCCCTCTATTTGCATATTGTCCTCATCTATGCTCGGAACATTGCTTTGATCATATACTCTCGCACTTCGGGGAGCTGAAGGTATAACATACCACCATCGAGGTTGTCAAGGGTTTGGATAGAAGATTACATGTTCACAAACACGTACAAGAGAGATTAAACTATTGTGACATGTACCATGTCGTAATACAATTAACAAACAAATGAGTTCATGCACTTGTTCACAATGGGTCGGCAACACAAAGGTTGCGCAAATCCGTCCATTTTTTTTCAGAATCTATTTCTAGAAATCCAAATGGACCTCGTCGAACTATTGCTCCAGCTCCTTCAAGTACCACTTTTAGCCACTGCACATCGAATAGTATCATGGAGAAGCTACGGTAATCCATCGTAACAATACTTTGCAAGTTTCCAAAATACTCCATCTCATCTATAACCATGATTAGATCCGTTGCTCGTCGTCGGCTCTCCTGCGAACCTTGCCATGATACCACAGTCCATTGTGGAGCGCATTTTGTCAATATGCTCCATGCGGAAATGCCTTCCATGCGACCACGATGCACTATATATTTTGTACTGTACATTGAAATACTCAAATTAGTTGTCATATATAAAATATAGATACGACAAATCCTAAACACATCATCACCTTTGGACTACATCCCCTCGAGAATTCCCGCTCCCCAATTGAGACCTCTGCCCCTTCGCGAGATGCTGCGGTCAAAGCTCCATGCAACCATCGCATTGACATGAACCGCGGCATCTCCTCCATGTCCTCGAGATATCGAATCGGTCGATGGCGTGTACTATGTCGAAATTCAGATCATGCTTCCTCTCGATTTTGCCTAGCGATCTGGTACTTGGCGAGCCACGTCTCCATAGAGGCATGGTGCAACATACAAAAGCAATTCACCTTCTCCTCCATTGCAGCATCCATTCTTTTTTCTACCCCATTTCCAACCACCACATCTCCGGTCAGTCTATCATCATCCTTCAACGACCATAGCATTTTGTTGTTTGGATCCATCATTGGTAGCCATTGTGAAATATGCACTAGTGCCTCAGACACCAACCAATCTTCAGCCATGCTACCTTCTGGCCGAGCTCATTGTCGCACAAAGCCTTTCAAGGTTTTCATAAAGCGCTCCAAGAAGAACAACCATCGCGTATGGACACGCCAGCAATCTCCACTTCATCTACAAGACGCAGAAGAAGGTAGATTTGTATCGTGAGCATGCTGGTAGGCAGGTATTTCTCAAAGAGACAGACCGTCTTCACTACTCCCCGCCTCATGGATTCAATAGAGGAAGTCTTAATCTCCTTCTGTGAGATCCATTGCACTAAAGTTGACAACTTGTAAATGGCCCCCCGTATTTCTGGAGTAAGGCATCCTGCGATCGCGATCAGTAGTACAAACTGCCACAAATGAGAACGCATTATGAACAATGGCTACACTCCAAATAGCAAAATGTGCATGCCAATTACAATCCATTCGTAGTACAAACTTGACATATCTTATGCCAATCATGGGATTCTAGCCCTGATAATTGGTCGTCTTTAGAAAATGTAGACATCATACCCGTCGAAGTGCGGATAGACTTGACTACTTGCTTCACAATGCGCTCTTCTTTAGTGGACAAAACCCAAGGAGCATGAGGTAGCTGCACACGACCATCAGCACTCTCGATTGTGGCCAAAGTGCCTCTATCTTGCCTACCTCCTTCAAATCCATTCCTGCCCCTATAGTGTCTCTCTTTCCTGTGATGTGGTCCCATAGCAAGCTGCCCACATTCTTGAAAATATGCATGGGATTCAACAAGTGGTTGATCTATAAGTGCGTCTAATATGGCAACTCATAGAAAACTGAGAACCGTTGCATTTCGTTTGGATGTGACTCCGCGTGGACCATTTTCAGCTCGTACCAGCTTGCGGCATTCATACGTGTTGGAGGTCATCCAAGAAAACCTTCCTTGAGTTCATGACCCTCTGGCAAGAAAGCGGCGTGTCCTTGATGTACCATCTTCTTCATGGTTCGTGACCTTCGAGAGTCTAACTGTGGCCCGCACAATGGACATGCATGATAACCTGAGGTAACCAGACCTGTTCCAACACCTCTATCCAGTGAATAGAAACTTGAACGAGATAAAATATAGATATTACCAATGAGAATGGAAGCCTATTTACCTGAGCACTCTCCGAATCCTGAAAAGTCATGCATTGTCCACATGAGAATGGCTCGAATATTGGTGGACCTCGACCATCACGCTTGCTCATATCTTACACAGTGACCCCCTCCTCCCATAAAATCTTAAGCTCATCGACTAATGGACGAAGGTACATGTCCATATTTTTGACTTTGTAGTGGCCGGGGACGAGTAAGCTAAGGATGAGATGTCATTTCTTCATAGAAAGCCATGGAGGGATATTGTAGTTGACCAAGACTATAGGCCACACACTGTAAGAAGTTGAGTGCAGACCGAATGGGTTCATGCCATCCATTGCAAGACCAAGCTGAAGATTCATTGGCTCTCGAGCAAAGCCTGGGAAGGTAGAGTCAATGTGGCTCCATGCGCATGAATCCGCTGATATTCATTGAACTCCATTTGTGGACCTATTATGGGCATGCCACATTGTCAAGCTCGCCATGCCAGACGTACTAAACATGTGGTTTATGCTGGGGATAAGCAGAAAGTGTCTAATAACTTTTTGAGGGATGGTTTGCCCTTGCAAGTTCTGTCAATACCTGTGAGCACCACACTTTGGACATGTCTCCATAGTCTTATATTCTCCTCAAAACAGTATGCAATCGTTGATACATGCATGGATGCTATTGTAGTCCATGCCAAGCTTTCGTAGAACATGTTGTGCATCATCACAAGACTCGGGCATGGTATTTGTAGGTGGTAATATATGATATTTCAGTAACCTGAAAAAAAATCATAAAACACCTTGAAAAAACACAATTTTTTTTAATGATAGTGCTGAAAAGAAATCAACGAAGTGTACGTACAAGGTACCTGAACAACTCGGCCAAACTCGCATCACTCCACCCATATTTTGCTTGCACACTTAGGAGTGCAAGCAGTATCTTCAGGCGAGATACTCGGCACCCATCATATAATGGTATAGATGCTTCCTCTCTAAGCGGATCAGAAGTCTCGACATCCATGGGAATCAATGCATTAATCATTGCCCCCATCTCAGGCTCCAAGATTGTAGGTAGGTCTGGAAGGTTGTATGTCTCCTCTGGTATTGACGGTATAGATTCGATAGTGCCTTGCAAGTGGTGGATTGGCTCATGCACTCCATCCATCACACACATCTCTCCCAACTCTTTGACTTGGCGCTCCACGTTTTCCCTCTCAAACATAGATAAGTGATAGGGAGGTTTGTTGATGGGCTTTGTATTGGGCAACAAGTTGATAGGATAGTCAATCTCTTATTTAGGAGGCAAGGATGATGGTGGCTAAAAAAAATCCTTATATTCCTCCAATAGCTCTTCTAATATTGGGTTCTTTTTCTTTGAAGAAGAAGATAATTGATTTGATGGTTAATCTTTATCTAATTTTGCAAGAAAAAAAGTGAAAATGCATAACTTGGCATTGATTTCCTTCTCTAATTTCTTCAAGGAGATGAGCTTTATGTGTTTGTGGCCAATGCCCTTCAATTCTATGTGCTACCCATGCCAATTAAATTCCATATACTTTTGTTCCAAATCCAAAGTAAAATTGCTAAGAGTTTTCAGCCAATTACAACCAATAACAACATCAATTAGCCCCATATCCAAAGCAATTGAATCCACTTTTATGGTGCAATTAGGAGACAATTCAATAGGAATACATGGACACACTTATTTACTAGACTTACAGATACCATTTGCAACTTGTATCCGCAATGATGATTCCATATCAGTGGAGTAGTAACTTCAGTCCCCCTCAAGGAGTTGGTATTGACAAAGTTATGAGTGCTACCTATATCCACAACAATATGTGGAATGTTACCATTAATGATACCTTTGATTATAAGTGTATTTTCTCCTTTTTAGCCCATCCATGCATCATGTGAAATCACACATAAGAAAGAATGAGAATCATTGGTGCCACCTAGATTGAATGGAAACCCATCCATAGGATCATAAAATTTCTCATTGGTGACATCATCTTATTCATTCATTTCTTCCACCATTGGATAAGCATCAAATGAAATAAATTGTCCTCTTGTTCCTCTTCTTCTTCAACTTCCACATCTTGAGTAATAACCATGGTGATTTTGAAATTTTTGGCTTTGCACTTTAGCTTGTTAAACAACACAAATCTTGAGTATGGTCTAGCTATGGAGGATAGAATACATAGACATGAACCATGATGACATATACAAGAGACAATGACTATTACTCAAGTGAATTAGTTCCAAGATTAAGTGCTTGTACTAATAAACACAATCTTGAGTAGAATATGAAAATGATCAAAAGGATACAGTACAATAACATTGCATTGAATTAAGAACCAAGTACATGCTTATGTAGCCTTTGGGTTGTTCCATTCTCCTCACTATGCTTATGGGACATGGAGCATCTCTTCCTAGAGCATACATCATTTGTCATATCTTTCAACACCCCTCCTATTGAGATATTTACAATCACACCTAGTGTAGCCTCTTTGTATGAGGCAGTTTAGGCTTAGGGCATGCAGGAAGAGTGAATCCCATATGACAGAGAGAGGGAAAACTCCTACTCATCCAACAACTATAAAGAATTGTACTTGACTACCATTTTTCATATGGAATGAATACAATGTCATGATTCTTTGTACTTTTAGTTAAGTATCTTGTCTTTGTCAGTCCTACACAAGATTGTGTTTATGAGTCCAAGCTACCATCTTGGAACTTGATTCACTTGTGTAACAATTTGTATCTACTTGTCTATGTCATCATGAGTTTGGTCTTCATCTTCCATCCGCCATAGCATCTGCCATGCTCTAGATCCATGCCTTTTGACACGGTATCAGAGCCCAGTCAGCATTGCATGACTCCTTTCTTTGATCTCTCAGTCCCTCTTAACCTCAAGTTAGCTCAAAGAGATTATCTCTCAACTCATCTCCACCTTGGCAGCCATAGCCAACAAAATGGTGAGGCTACAATGAGGGTTTAATTAGTGTACATATCTCGATCTTCGAGAAGAAGTGAACTGATCAGGAAACTACATGACGCCTTGTTTTCCATGATCAAGCGGTATATCTATCTTGCAACCCCTACTACTAAAGAGACATGAGAGGTCATCTATTGTCCCTCCACAGGCTATGCTTGGCTGTCAAGAAGCAATTTTCTCTGAGATGCACAACCAGAATCTTCGGTGAACCTCCTTGCCTTCCCCACCATAGAGTCATTGTGAGAGGAGTGTCGATTTGAGGTGGAATAGGTTGCATAAATGAAATAATGGAAGCTTATTTTGTAGTAGTGTATGAAACTTCTAAGCCCCTTTTTTGTCCCTCACATGGCAGATGGATATGTGAGTATGAAGTATGGACTTGAGGGTTCAAATCATGTGGTAGTCACTACCTGTGCAACTAGTGCACATTCAATAGGGGATGCCTACCGAATGGTTAGTTTTGGTGATACAGATGTCATGGTTGCTAAGGGAACATAGTGCAGCATTGATACCCTTTTTAATTGCAAGATTTGCACGGGCTAAAGCATTAAGCACAAGATTTAACGATGATCTAGAACATGCTTCAAGACCATTTGACTCTCAGTGTGATGGATTTATCATAGGTAAGGGTGTTGGCATAATGGTTTTAGATATTTGAAACATGCAAAAAAACACGTGGCACAAAAGTGTTGTTGAAGTGAGAGGCTATGGCATGTTAGGTGATGCACATCATATTACCGAGCCTACTGAGGATGGTCAGGAAACCTTATTGGCTATTCAACGAGCTCTAAAACAGGTAGGGTTGAGGCCAGAACAAGTGGACTATGTCAATGCACATGCAACATCCACATTGTTGGGGGATGCTATGGAAGGTAGAGCAATAAAAGCATTATTTGCTGAGCACGCACTCTCTGGAAACTTGCTTTTATCATTTATTTATAAGGGCACAACAGGTCATTTAGTAGGAGTAGCTGGAGCTATTGAGGCTAACTTTTCAGTGCCAATTGTTCATCATGGTGTTACTCCTCCAACTTTAAATGTGGAAATCCCTGATCCGGTCTTTGAAAGGGAGTTCACACCATTGACCAAAGCAACAAAAAGGCCTGTATATGCAGCATTGATGAACTCATTTGGTTTTGGGGGGATGGATGGATTTCCTTGTTCTAAAGAGCTATCAATGAGTCTATTAGAAGATTTTGAAGTCATTTCTGCTGCCTCAAAGATGATACCTTTGCTTGAGGGGGTAATGGACATGAAGACTAATGCAACTAATGCAAGCAAAGTCAATAAAGAAGATGACCAGGAGAACCTAGAGGACCAAAAGATCAAAGCGGTGGACATTGAAGCTGCAAGCAAAGTGAAGAACAAGTACAACATCAAAGAGAGCAAGCTGGAATACATCGACAAGAAGACCTACAATGAATTGAATATCTATGTAAAAAGAAATGTTGAAAACTGCAAGGACATGACAGTCCTTGACCCAAATTTTTTACTAAGCAAAGTCAATAAAAAAGATGACCAGGAGAACCTAGAGGACCAAAAGATCAAAGCAGTGGACATTGAAGCTGCAAGCAAAGTGAAGAACAAGTACAACATCAAAGAGAGCAAGCTGGACTACATCGACAAGAAGACCTACAATGAATTGAATATCTGTATAAAAAGAAATGTTGAAAACTGCAAGGACATGACATGACAGTCCTTGACCCAATTTTTTACTAGACCTTTTTAGCCTTGTAATGCCTAGCCCTAATGCTTCTGACATAAGATTGTAAACTCCTCATGTAGCCCTTGTACTACAGCCTCTGTACACTTTGTGAGGCCCCTGTTACAATCTCTAGATGACCATCATGTTTGTGGTACCCACACTTAGCCTTTTCTATGCAACAGCCTCTAGTGTTTTGCCATGTTTATGGTGTGCCCACACATTGCAGGTGTTACTTTCACTAAATCCACTACATACTTTGTACTTTCTAGTTGTGATTGAGGAGGGGTGTTGAGATATTTACAATCACACCCACAGTGGCCTCTTTGTATGAGGCAGTTTAGGCTTAGGTAATGCAAGCAGACTAAATCCCATATGCATAGAGAGAGGGAAAACTACTACCCACCCAACAACTATAAAGCATTGTACTTGACTACCATTTTTCATATGGAATGAATACAATGTCACGATGTTTTGTACTTTTTGTTAAGTATCTTGTCTTTGCCATTCCTACACAAGATTGTATTTATGAGTCCAAGCTGTCATCTTGGAACCTAATACACTTGTGTAACAATTTGTATCTACTTGTTTATGTCATCATGAGTTTGGTCTTCATCTTCCATCTTCCATAGCATCTGCCATGCTTTAGATCCACGTCTTTTGACAACCTCAAATGATGAGTTTCTACAATTGCTACCTTTTTCCTTGCTACATGATGACATGGCTCGTTAGGCTAGCTCATTAGCAGCCTAGTCAAGTTAAAGCTTGAAACTATACATCTTTGGCAAGGGTTTTTACAAAACATCATCCACTAAAGGAAACAAAATCCACTATGGAAAACAAAAGATCCACTACGGGAAAGATACAATGAAAAATTCTTCAAAACAACCTATCAAAGTTGTTGATAATGGAAGCATATTCTTCATTCATGAATTGATTTTGATGGTTACTATTCTACACCTATTGTGCTCTTTTACTGTGGAAACATTCACTAGTCATGTGGCCACTCTTACCACAATAATGACATGTGACCCAGTCTTTTTTGTCGGAGTTAAATCCTCAGCCTCGGCCCTTTGCTCCATAATTTCCTTTGGTGTACAACAAACTATTTCTTTATGTTGAGACAAATCCCTTTGTATCTTTTTTTTAATGTTTAGTTTCTTAATTGAGTATAGAATGCTCAATGTCTTTAAGTGATAGTTTTGGAACATTACTGAAGGTAGATATAAGGTTCTCATAAGGCTCTTGGTTTACACTTGCTAGCAAAACTGCTATGGTTTCATCTTCATCAATGTTATTCTTGAGAGTTGCAGGTTGAGTTTTTAGGCTCTTACTTATTAATGTGCATGGTCATAGAAGAATTATCTTTTACATCCACCTTGTAGAATTGCATGAGTAATTTTACCTTGGAGTTTTTAGCTTGAATCCCAACAAAATTTTCAAGTTCCTTCCAAGTTGTTTTAGCATCTCCGATGCCAAAGATATGCTGCAACACATCATAACTTAGTTCCCAGACAATGATGTCTAGAGCCATGTTATTCATCCTCTTCCATTCTTTGGTTTTTGGTGGAGCTACTACAAGGATCCCACTTTTTGAATCTTCTTTCCTACCATTTGTATCACCTGGATCATCTTCAAAGAGATCCTAGAGGTCTTTCCTCATGAGATGGTACATGGTCTTTTCCTTCTAGGCATGAAAGCCTTCACCATTAAATTTTGCTATTTGTTCAAGTTCAAACATTTTGCGAGAATGAGGTCTTACCATGATTTTACGAGATACTCAAGCAGTTTCTATCCATTTACAATGTCCAATAAGAGATTTGGAATTGATTGTGTAAAGGACACAAGAGCATTCGTGTCAATCAACACTATTTGAGTATCAAGAGATACTATGCATAAAGCTTGATGTTGATGTTGACTCTTCTTGTTGAGCTTGAATCTTCCCCTCCTTTCTAATTTGATGTGGCAATCCTCAATGGTACACTAGATGAGAGTGGTAGGGGTTTCAATGTACCAAGTAGATGAGAGAAATGAAGAGTTTTAGGAGCTTGAATGAAACTATTATGGCTTCCTACATTAGGCTTTTGTAGGTGACTAGTCTTTTCCTTACAACAATGTGTAGAAGTGATCATTCAAGGAAATATTTTATGGGGAGAGAGCTTGGATATGGAGCTTCAAAACTTATGACCGCATGACAAAAGGTGGCCTGTATGCACATCGATGACTGTATGACCACAAACTAGCAGAATCTAATTAGCAACCACAAATTCTTGCAATGCTAGGCAAGAGGGAGGCCAACGTTCCACTATGATGTAACAAGGAGAAGCTCCACGAGTAGAAAAGAAATATTTATAAGAAATTTGAGTGAGATATACCCTAGTTTAGGAGATCCAACTCATGCAATGTAGGCAAGGTAGGTGCTCACTACGGTAGACAAGAGAGAGTGTATAAAAATGAAGTAAGAATCATGTCATGAGCTAAAATTTTGAGTTGAGGAGAGTTGAAGCAACAGATAATTGAGCTAGAATCATGTTCACCATGGCTCTAATACCATGTTAAACAACACGGATCTTGAGCATGGTTTAGCTATGGAGGATAGAATACATAGACATGAACCATGATGGCATAGACAAAAGACACTGATTGTTACTCAAGTGAATTAGGTTCCAAGATTAAGTGCTTGGACTCATCAATACAATCTTGAGTAGAACATGACAATGATTGAAAGGACAAAGTACAATAGCATTGCATTGAAATAAGAACCAAGTATATGCTTATGTAGCCTTTGGGTTGTTCCACTCTCTTCACTATGCTTATGGTGATACAGAGCATCTCTTCCTAGAGTGTACACCATTTGTCATATCTTTCAACACAACTTGTGATCTTGGAACCAATTCTCTCCACATTTAGAGAACAATCATTTGTCATGCATTTCCCTAAACTTGCCATGAGAGGGAGGAAGTTGCTGTTGGAACTATTCTGGGTCAATTTTGGAGCACTTTCAGCCCTTGAAAATTTTCCTTTTGCCCTCAGCCATATTTTTGAAATTTTGTCATTGTTTGGAGCATAATTTCCACCCTATTTAGAAGCATAAACAGTGGGAAAAGTTGGCACTTTACTGTAAACCATTGTTTTCTCGCTTGAAATCCTCTCTCATTTGGCTGAAAACTTCTCCACATCTTGTAGGTTAATTGGAGGAGTTACTCCCCTAACTTCTTTGTTGAAAATTCCTTGCATCTCTCGTGTATTTCTGAGAATATATTTCAGCCAATTGAACTACTTCATGTAAACTTTTGGGTCGTTGAGCTCCCACTTTCGATGACAAGGTTGAGTCAATACCAACATACATTCAAGTTTCCAAGAGAGTGAAAATCCCTTCACAATATTGATGATATACCTCAATGTTGGCCAAACCTTAGTGGTGTGGCTTTACTCCCACCTTCCTTGAGTTGAATAAACCATAAACCCCATGTTGGAACCTCATTCAAGCAAAAATTTGAAGAAATTCTTGGTTGTCCTATTTTCCTCCAAATTGGAAGGAAGAAATTCCTTCAAATCTTGTCTAGAAGTTCCAATGTTAACTCAATGATGAATGTAGATGATTGTATTCAACTTCCTGAGGCACCAAGGAGTACAAAGCCCTTCTCAAATCTTCAAGAAATGATCAAAATATATTTGTTGTCCTAAATCTGCCATAGCTAGGGTTTTTATAAAGTTTCAAAGACTCAAGAGAAGAGAAGGAGCTTCAATATAGCTATCAAGAGCTCTTTATTAGAGAATATAGAGCCTAACTATAGCTCAAATGAAGTTGCAGGTGACATGTCTTGCTAAAGATGAGGCATTTGTTGGCTGAAATTTAGTGCAAATTGCACTGATCCATCCTAATATACATGTGATCTTATTCTCATCTTCCATAGCATGAATGGTGCTCAATGGGTAGGAGATAATGTCAAGAAGAATCCTATCACATCTTTAAAGGATAGAAGGAAGAAGGAAGAAAGATTGAAGCAAGAATTTCCATGAAAGCTTGTGAGAAAACTTGAGAGAGAGAAAGGTAACTCTTGATTAGTGAAAAATAAACCTGTTTAATCATTTTCCTAATCTTCATTAACCCCAATTATACCAAGTACCTCCACCATAATGGGCCTCTTCTTGACCAAAAATGGTCAAAATTGTTGAGAGTGGAAAAATACTGAATGTTTGACTGATTTTTTGTTGTTTTTGAGGTCTGAATGGTTGATTTTGGATAGATTTAGAGTGATGTATGGTTGATAATGGAAGTGTTTGAGAGTGTTTTGGATGATATTGATTATGTTTTGGAAGTTCATGATGATTCTTAGTAGAAATATAAAGCTTTGTGATGTTCTGATAGGTTTTGTTGAGGTTCTGCTTGGTTCTGATACCTTCTATATAGCTTCTGTTTTGTTCTAATTTTCTTCTCTATATGAAGTATGGATTGATGATTGATGAAGGTTGAAATCTTTTGAAAGCTTATTGAATAGTTTTTGATAGTTTGGAATGGTTTTAGCATGAGTTATGAGGATTTGATGTTCTCTGATGACCTTCTGTAACCCTTTGTAAACCTTCTGTAGAGCCTCTATCTCTATTCTGTATCTGTTCTATATCTACTCTGTTCTTGTTCTGTAGATCTTCTATAAGTGTTTTGTAGAATGTATGTGTGACTTTGGAAAAGTTTTCTAACTTTTGGAAATGATGAATCTAAGTTCAAAAGAGATAAAACAAATGGAAGAAGCAACTGCTGAAGCCTGGAGTGACAGTGATAGTAGTGAGCTATGAAGAGACACTGTAGTGGCTCTGGTGCCTCTTCACACTAGACATACCTCTTGGGAGGTGTATCCACGACCTAAGAAGGATGATTGAGAGTCATTATTAGAGTATTGTAGTGAGGAGATGATGTACTATTGAGAGAGAGAGAGAGAGAGAGAGAGAGAGAGCCAGAGATAGTCAATTTCTATCAAAATAGTGTATCTGTATATGAGAGATTGAGAGAGAAAAATATGAAGACATTGAAGATGAATACTATGTGACTTATTTCCATTCAAAAATGGTGTATTCTTTTATGTTCCTTTTTCTATTGATGGATTCTATGAAGAAGTTGAAGATTATGATTGATTTTATAAAATCCGTGGGAGATATCTACTATGATGTTGCGTGAAGATTTGTTGTTTTCTTTGTTTTGGTCATCAAAAGAATGAAATAAGAGCTTGTTGATGTTACAAGATAGATTTTATTGTAGTAGAATCACCTTTTCCTTGGTGTTCCTCTTGGGGCTCCATGTTTTTGGTGCGCAGCCGGGGAAACTTGCCATCAACAAGCATCAGAAGAGGCTGAAAATGAAGGAAATGGCATTGCCAAGAATAGAAGAATTCAATGGATGTTTGCAAAGTTCCTTCTTCCATTGAAGAGTTGGAGATTCTTATTGCCAAAGCCTCTTTCCACAAGAAGTTCATCCCACAATGGAAGAAACATATTACCATCATCATGCATGTTCTATGCGGTGGACTGTTTCCTCCTCCTGTTGAAGCAGCAGAAACTTGCATCTTGGTGGAAAATTGTTTGGGAACAAACTGAAGAGCAGAAGCAGAAAGAATGACTATCCATTGAAGATTTGGTATTCATTGAGAAGTTTCCAAACATCATCAAGTGGGAGGTCATGAAGAAGCTTCAGGGGTCGTGGTCTATGGAGGTTCACAAAAACAAGGAAAAGAGTTGGAATTTGTTCATGGATGCTCAATAGCAAGATATGTGGGATGCTTGGTGCACTGATAATCTTCTATTTATCCAATTAGCAACCCACTGGAAGTTGGTAGACAGAGTGTTTTTCACAACAACCTTCCAACGAGTAATGATGGCTGCCTTCTAGAATCATTTGCATGATTTCATTGAGGTGTATCTTGATGACTTTTGTGTCTATAGTTTGATTTGAGAGCACTGGGGACACCTAGAGCAATGTTTTGACAGATGCCGAGAGTATGGGATTTCTCTCAACCCCAACAAATGTGTCTTTGGCATCTCATCAGGAGTTCTTTTGGGCCATATTGTCTCTGCGCAAGGGATTGCAACCGACCCGGCGAAGATTGAGAAGAGTGCCGCCTTAACAACACCAACAAACCTCAAGTAGTTGAGAGGATTTCTTGGCCATGTGGGCTACTACCTCAGGGGGTTCACTATATATATATCCTCTACATAACGTGCGTTCATGGCCTATTTATAAATATCCTAATCTATGAATTTTTCTTGAATAAAACACAACCCTTTTCTATTCAATCTGTAAGTAACCCCTTTATATGACACCCTTCTGTATGTAAAAAATGTATAAAAATGGTGTTTTTAAAACCCTTTATTTTGAACTCATGTTATATATACATATATTTATGAGTGACCCCCCCGAGGCTACTACAGAAGATTTATTGCACATTTTTCAACCAAGGCAGCCCCTCTGCACAAGCTCCTAAGGAAAGATGTGGATTTCCTTTGGACTGATGACTGTGAGGAAGCCTTTAATACCCTAAAACAGTCCCTTATCAAAGTACCTATCTTGCAGTCTCTTGACTAGAAGAAGGAGTTTCATGTGCACACAGATGCATCAGTTAAAGGGCTAGTATACAGTGATAGAGCTTGAGTGCTTGGCAATGGTATTTGCACTAGAGAAGTTTAGATACTATCTATTGTCAATGCATTTCAAATTCTATGTGGATCATGAAGCCTTGTCCTTCCTGATGAACAAAGCAGATGTTAAAGGACAACTGATGAGATGGTTGCTCATACTATAGGAGTTTGATTTTGAAGTGGTCACTAAGCCTGGCCGTTCTGAGAGCGGAATTTTTGAGAGTGGAGTTTTGAGCCCAGAATATGCCTAAAATTTGCCAAAAAATCTGGAATTTAGGAAAAAAATATTCGACATCGAAGACGGCGGCTGCAGCTAGGACGATTTTAAGCACCAAGTGAAAGACGGCTTTTCAAAGGCGCCCGAGCAACACTTGTGGATTTTTGATAATTTTTCCGACTACCGTGCAGAATGCCGGGAGCTACCAGTCAGTGCAGGATGCCAAGATGGACGTGCAGGATTTTTCAGAGGTCGAAACGAAGCCGAGACGCGGAAGAGGCCAAAAATTGGCCAAGCATGAAAAGGTGGACAAAACATAGGCCAAAGGGGGGGTGCCCTTTCGGACCTTAACCCCCCCCCCCCCCCCTCCCTCAAATTTTTTCATGTGGATATGGCGGCAGCATGTCGTGAGTAGAATGGCGCCGAAAATTTCGCTACCCCCCCCCCCCCCCCCCCCTCCCCCACACAAATCGAATTTTGGGCTGTAAGCAACCCATGGATCAAACATTGGCCACCAACTTCTCCTTCTTTCCTGATCATATCACCGGTTTTCGCATGAGATATGGCTGTTTGGATGAAGAGATCAGAATCTAGTATTTCTCTCTCCTCCCTCTCTCTCCTCTTTATGGGCTATTCATGTGCACTATCTTGAAGGAGAAATCGGGAAGGAGATTGAAGCAAACAGTAATGGAGATTGATGGAGATGCTAAAGATTGATGTGCAGAATTGGATTGAGAGCAATGGAGGCTTCGTCCGCTTGTCATGTAGTCATTTAATGCGTCTCGGGTTTCGTAAAAACACGGTATGACCATTTTTATGAAGGAAAATGAAGTTTTTTGATAGTTTATGATGGTAATGATATTCTTATTGGATGAAAATTTGTTTGAGTGCTGGTTACATAATTATGAATTGCTGTTTATCAAAAAAATTTGATTTTGCAATGATTTACACACGCTATTTAATTCCTATAAACTCGAAATGCGGTTTTTAAGCGGTAAAATTGTAGTTTTATCGTTTTGGGTGGGTGAAATGTATTCCTATAGGGGGGAAATGGAAAATAAATTGAATGTTAGCATGCTAAAGTGATTGGAACAAGAAAAATCAGAAAATAGCATATTTTATTGTCAAATAAATCAAGAAAATAGGGAAAATAAGGGGAAAAATAGAAATACGCTTCACAAAAATAAGGAAAAATATAATGATTGTTTGTGGATGTATGGTAGTGGAAAAGCATCAGGTTTAGCCCAGTTTGCCCTATCTCCTTGTCAAAGTTTGTGATTTATCACTTTTCATACATCAAAACATGACAAAATGAACCTCCACATCTATGCAACGAAAGCAATACCTAAACGTAGGGGGTTTGGGATGTTTGAATGGTGCGATTTGCACGTTGATTATTGCTGATTTGCTGATGCATATCATGACATAGAGGTTGTGTATTTTAATTAAGAGGATAGTAGCACGAGTGTTGTCTCCGTGCTATCCTTATATCGCCGTAACGAGTTACTGAATGAGCATTGGAAAGCATGGTTGTACACAACATGTTTCTGATTGAAAATTATGTTTGAGCACTTTAGGATAATCCACTTTTGCATGTGCATGTCAACCATGGTATCAGAATACAAAGGACTGGATACATAGCACATGTTTTCGATTATGATGACCCACACTTGAGTGTGGAAAGGCAACCTAAGCCGTAGGATAGACGTTCGTTTCTTGGGGAATTATTTGGTAAAGACACATGGTATCTCCTAGAATACTTTCAAAATGAAAGAGTGGAGTTTGTTGGTTTGTTCTATATGTTGAGCAGCGCATCAAGGGGCTAATCCCTACGATGTAGGAGAGCTGCAGTAAAGCCGTGGTGATTCCACCAAGAGTTTGCCTCCCATGTATGTGATTATCATGGCATTTATTGCCAATGTGTATGGGTTCTCCCTCTGTGGAGTTTATAGAAAGGAAAACGTTGGACTACAAAACTATAAACGCATAGATTAGGCTTTAGGACAGTTCGTCTTTTAGCAGCAGATAGACGCTCCTGGCCCGCGAGGCCGTGAGGGTGTATTTGTTTGTTATGAGCATGAGGTCCAGCTAGTACCATAGCCAGTGCCGTCCCATTTGAGATCCCATCAGTGGTGCGTCTGTCGAGAGCTGCCAATAAGTGGTGATTCTCGAATCTAGGGTTTTTAGGGACCAAAAAAGTTGGTTTATGTCCTCTGACAAGGACCATCAAGCCAAAATACAAAAACCAGAATGTGCTGAGAGGGCTAGACGGCGGTTGGAGATTGTAAGTTGCTATTCTCCTCAAAGGAGCAGCCCGATACGCAAAAAGGCAATAGTCTTAGTAACCCAACTCCTGCACATAGTCCTTTAGGTGCAGGAGGAAGCGCAAGTTCTTCCTCTCTTCCACCAAGTCAACCCACTTCAAGTGGGGGTGTGATTCCATCAGTCCAAACTCCTATTGTCAATCCGATTGTCGTCATGGCACAACCCATTGCAATTCCTGCAGGGACGTCGGATCTGCTAGCTTTAGGAGTTCCTTTGCCCATTTTTAATGGGTTAGCCAAAGGAGATGCAGAGTTTTACATTTGTGAATTCCAAAGATTAATGTTTAATTACCGCATCCAAGATGAGGGACATCTTATGATCTTTAACATGACATTAAAAGGAAGGGCGGTAGTATGGTATCATAGCATAGAGACTGGAACCATAACCACAATCGATCAATTTTACGCAGCTTTTCGAGGAGAATATGCCCCTGAAAGAGGTGGCCAATACTGGTTGCGTGTTCTGAATGTAACACGCCAAGACCCCCATGAGAATGTGAACGCCTATGCCAAGAAGCTTAAGGAAGTGTTTCGTAAGTTACAAACTTACATTCCCATTCTGCCGGCTGACCAATTGCAATACTTCTTGCATGGATTGGATTTCAATATTCAGGTACAATTAAGCAGTGTGGCTTTGGCTGATATAGACACTGCCATCATGCGGGCAGAAGGATTAGAGTCACGATTACAAACGACCTACTCCTCTCAAATAAATCTTAATGCAGGTCTAGTACTTGGAGGCAATTTACCATTGATGAATGGAAGTCAAGGGATGCCTATGAATAACCCTAATGGGAGAGGAAGCATGGTTCAAAATGTACCTTTGCTGCTAGCTCCTCCCAGTGTGACTATGCCTATGGCTAGTCAACTGGCTCCACCAAATGTTGGAGGCCAAGTTTCAAACCCTAATATTGTTCCTGTGAGTCAACAACCAATGCCCAATCAAATTGTTAGGCCAATGGAATGACGGATAGACGATCAAGGCTATGAGTTGAGTGCCTCTAATGTCCTTGGCAAAGTTAAGGATATGATGAAGCACTACACCGACATGATTTTTGAACAATATCGGCAAATAGCTGTTGACGTTAATTTCCTGAAGAAGCAGCAGAATATGATAGGGAGTCGACGCCCTGAAGAGGGTGGTCCCTCAAGATTCAGTTGTAAGTGGTGTGGCGGACAACATTTCCCTAGAAACTGTCCAAATGTTAAATGTGATATTTGTGGGAAGTCGGGCCACTTAGCCGCTACCTATTGGAGTAAGATTAGTTCCCTCCAACAAGGGAGTAAACAGCCAGGTCCAGTTAATCATAGAGCGCAAGGTAGTAACCTCCAGCAAAATGATGGACCGAGACAAATACTGCAAAGGGAAAAGACCACTATAAAGGAGTTGCCACAAGGCAATGGAGTCAACCTTATCGAGGTTGTACGCATCAATGGCGCTGAAACCTCTAACCTACGAGCCGTGACAAGAGGCCAAAAGGCTAAAGAGGGTGATAAAGATAATGCAAAATTGGTCGAGGAAAACCCCAAGCAAGGGGATAAGGGGACGCAAGTCCTGAATCCTGGCGTGGAAGGTGGACCTCTAAGGCCTGTTAACAAAAAAGTCAATCCTAAAAAGGATGAGGAAGTGCCAAGAAAGAAGGCAAGAGCTAAAAAAGAAGCACCAAAGCCAGTCCTGAGACCAAAAGAAAGGATGGTTTGGCGAGAAAAGAGAGCTTTGGCTACCTATCATGATTTTGATTTAGCAAGTTCTCTTTGCGAAGTCAAACCAAATGTAAACCTCTTACAGTTGATTAAATTATCTCCAGGAGTACGCAAGGAATTCAAGAAGATCCTGCGTATTGGATATATTGTAGAACCTTTGGGCATAGCACGAGTAGGGGAAGATTGGTTTGATCATGCTGAAAATAATTGCCCTAGGGTTCTAGTATACGTGGATGGAATATTAGTGGAGCATGCTATCGTGGAAACTGGGTCCTCTGTCAATATCATGAGTTCAGAGTTGATGGAGAGATTGGGTCTAGGCATAAAAGATAGCTCCACCCTTCTTAGAATGGCTGATGATAGTCTAAGGCAACCAGAAGGTTGCGTTACTAAAGTCCATGTTACAGTTGCAAGTGTAGAATGCTTCTTGGAATTTAGGGCAATAAGATTTGCAGGACGTCCTAGCTATCGAGTCTTGCTAGGCAGGCCTTGAGTCGATATACCCGCCGGTCAAGTGGTTCTAGGTAGAGGTGCTAATCGAGTAATAGTCGATGCTTACCCTGAGTCTCCTCAGAGTGAGAGAGCTCCTTTATCCTCTACTGAATTAGAAACAACAGATGATCCATCTGGTAGTGAGACATCATCCAGCGATGAATCTAAAGAGGGGTCCACTACAGAGGATATTTATCAGATAACTCTAAATGAGCCAATAGAGCCTCAAGATAGGATAAGAGACGCAGATGTGATTGAGTTGGACCTTGGCACGCCGAATGATTCGTGACCAATTAAATTAGGTTCCATGCTCACTTCAGCAGAAAGGGAGGACTATGTGTCCTTGATTCACGAATTCCACGACATCTTTGCCTGGAGTTATGATGAGCTGAGAGGTATTCCTCGCAGCCTGGCTGTTCATACTATTCCTGTAAAAGAAGGCAGTCATCCTGTGCATCAGAAGGTAAGGCGTATGCCTTTTGAATTGAGGGACAGGCTATTTGAGGAGTTGCAGAAGTTACAAAAAGCTGGTTTAATCTTCCCTGTACAGCACACAGAATGGTGTTCACCAGTTGTCATCAGGAAGAAGAAAAACAACTAGATCCGACTATGTGTAGATTTTAAAGAGCTGAATAAGCAGACGATTAAGGATCACTACCGGTTGCCATTTATTGACCAGATTTTGGATCAATTAGCGGGTAGGGAAATATATTCGTTTATGGATTGCTTTGCGGGTTACAACCAGATGGCAATTGCAAAAGAGAACAAGTTGAAAACAACTTTCATTACTGTCTTTGGTACTTTTGCGTACCATGTGATGGCCTTCGGTTTGTGCAATGCACTTGGATCATGGCAACGAACAGCAGGCAAAACCTTTGTGACATCTTCCTAGATGAGTTGAAAGTATTTATCAATGACGAAAGTGTGTCTTTGGAGTGCCTTATGGGCTATTGCTAGGCCATGTGGTCAGTTCAGTAGGGATCGCAACTGACCCTGAAAAGATCAAGGTTATAGTCACTATGAGTCCACTACGCACTCTGAAAGAGGTACATAGATTTTTGTCATCGGTAGGGTACTATCAAAGGTTTATAAATGCCTTGGCAGAAAGGACGTTGCCATTAACGAACTTGTTATCCTTTAGCTATCTATTTGTATGGAGCGACCCTTGTAAGGTAGCTTTCGAGGATGTGAAACAGGAGCTAGTAAAAGCACCAGTTTTAAAAGCACCTAAAAGAGGCGAGGTATTTTACATATTTTCAGCAGCCACCATGCATAGTATCAGCTCTGCTGTTTAGCTCAAATCTGGGAGGAAAAGTGGTATCATCCGATAGCTTTTGCTAGTCGAAAATTGGGCATATCAGAAATCAACTAAACCTACATGGAGAAGTTGTGCCTTGCGATGGTCTTTGCGACCAAAAAATTCAGGCACTACATCCTCTATGAGAAGGTAGTTTTCTATACAAAGGCGGAAGGGCTTAGATTGCTTATGAACAAGCTGCAACCGCCTAATCGTTTGGCAAAGTGGTTAATTACTTTGCAGGAGTTCGATTATGAGATTAAGAGTAAGCCACCAAGGTTGCAGGGGATTGTGGAATGCCTTGTGGATTTCGAGGAGCCGAAAGTGACTCTAGCTAAAGGAAGTGATATCGAACAAATCCTTAAAATTGATACAGCTTCTATCCCATCTTGGTATGCTGCTATCACACATTATCTATCAACGGGAGAGACTGGAGTTGGTTTATCAAATTCAGAAAAGAGGAAAATCAGACAACAGGCTTTGAAGTTTTCTTTGATTGCAGGAACACTATATTGGCAGGGTGTTGATGATATCTATTGTCGATGTGTGATGCCTGACAAGGTTCCTTTCATCTTGGAAGAGTGCCATAACTCTGCGTGTGGAGGGCACTTCGCTGGATGGTTGATGGCACAGAAAGCTTTAAGAGCTGGATATTGATAGTCGTCCATCTTCCAAGATTCCTTTGAGTACATTAAGAGATTTGATACCTGTCAAAAGACATGACAGCAAAGAGAATAGGAAACGCCCACTTACACCTATCATGGCTATCATTCCATTTGAGAAGTGGGGCATTGACTTTGTGGGTCCTATCACCCTGTCGTCTACTACTCATAAGAGGTACATTATAGTAGCAATTGATTATTTTACAAAATGGTTAGAAGCGCGGGCGACGAGGCAGGACAATGCAAAAGAGACTGCAAGTTTCCTCTTAGAGCAGATTATCTGCCACTTCGGTCCACCAAAGAAACTAGTATCGGACCGTGGAACCCACTTTTTAAATAAAGTGATCAAAAGCCTGACTGAAGCTTGGAAAATCATGCATAACAAAACGACCCCCTATAATCCGCAAGCCAACGGGCAAGTCGAAAGTACTAATAAGTAGCTTATGGGTATCTTGTCTAAAATAGTCTCGGAGAAGAAACGAGACTGTGATAGAAGTTGTATGTGGTGTCAAGAATTGTGTGGTGGAGGGGGTTGCTCAAGATGCTGCGCCGAACACACACAGAATGCACAAGGAGAAGCTCACTCAAGAGACAATAAGAGAGATGGAGGCCAAAACGTTTTCTTGCTGATTTCTTCTTCTTCTTCCACCCTCTTTACAATGTGCACAAAGTATAGATAAGATACAACATAAAAGGAAAGTGGCCTACTAAGTCAAACAATGCATAACCGACTACACTAGTCGAATGGCGCTATAACTATTCCAGCTGTAAATAGGTGTAACAACCTGAATATAATAAGTAATGAGTCAGTGGCCATGTGAGAGTCATAATGACCACCGACGTGCTAAGTGTAGACATGTGGACCCATCTAACCAGGCGGTCCATCATCAATGTCCGCATGTGTTGAGCTTGTCATCTCAACACTCCCCCTCAAGCTCAACTGCATCTCTGCAACTCCAAGTAAGCTTCGAAACTTTTGAAGCTTCTCTTTACCCAAGGCCTTCGTGAAGATGTCAGCTATCTGATCCTGTGTGCTGACATACACCAAGTCAATCTCACCTACTAGTACCTTCTCTCTCACAAAGTGGTAGTGTACCTCAATATGTTTTGTCCTAGCATGGAACACAGGGTTCCTAGCCAACTGTATACTGCTCATGTTGTCACAATAAATGACAACTGGACCTTCCACCTGGACATCCAAATCAGCCAATAGCTTTTGCAGCCATACTACCTCACATGCTGCAACAGCAGCACCTCTATACTCAGCCTCTGTACTCGACAAAGCAACTGTAGATTGCTTTTTGCTGCTCCAAGCAACTGCTGCACTACCAAGAGAGAACATGTATCCGCTGGTAGATCGTCTATCAGACATACTACCAGCCCAATCTGCATCTATGTATCCAAACACCTGTACGTCTGTACCTGCCTCATAGAAAAGCCCATAATGTAATGTGGACTTCACATATCTCAATATGCGTCTCACTGCATCCAAATGTGACTTTCTAGGTACTTGCATAAACTGACTCACAAGACCAATAACATAGCTCAAGTCTGGCCTTGTAATGGTCATGTAGATCAAACTCCCCACTATCCTCCTGAACATAGTAGGGTCTTCTATCTCATCCCCAACATCAGCACTCAGCTTTACATTCTGCTCCAACGGGACTGAAAGTGGTTTGCATGCAGTCATACCATACTTGGACAACATATCCAAGCCATACTGTCTTTGGGACAGCCATATACCATCATCACATCTGATCACCTCAATGCCAAGGAAGTACCTTAGCTCACCTAAATCCTTCATCTCAAACTTCATCTTCAAACAGCCCTTGACTTCAGCAATCCCACTATCACTATCACCTGTAATAATCAAGTCATCCACATAGATGACTATGATGACCAAACCTGCATCTCCCTTTCTCACATAAAGTGAGTGATCAGCATCAGAAACATAAAGGCCAATATTGACAAGATACTCTCTAATCTTGTCAGACCATGCTCTAGGTGCTTGCTTGAGCCCATAGAGTGTCTTCTTCAACCTGCACACATACGTGGGATGCTCTAAATCTTCATAACCTGCTGGCTGATCCATATACACTTCTTCCTGCAAATCACCATGCAAGAAGGCATTCTTTACATCCATTTGCTGCAACCTCCAACCTTTGGCTGCTGCCAAAGCAATCACACATCTGACAGTTGCCATCCTAGCAACTGGACTGAAGGTTTCATCATAATCTATGCCATATGTTTGGGCATAGCCTTTTGCAACCAGTCTAGCTTTGTACCTGCTAATAGAACCATCTGCATTGTGCTTAATCTTATAAACCCATTTACATCCAATAGCTTTCTTTCCCTTTGGCAATGATACTAGATCCCAAGTCTTATTGGCCTCTAATGCAGCCATCTCCTCATCCATTGCTGCATCCCAATGAGCATGACCAACAGCCTCCTCAAAACATGTAGGCTCAACATCCTCAACTAGTTTCACCATATAAGCATAATGGTGAGCTGCATAACCCTCAAAACCAAATCTTTTAACAGGGTATCTCACCCTGCTAGACCTGCGTACCACTGGATCACTCAATGGAGTCTTTGCATTAACACGTGCTCTCTGCACACCTGGAGTCCTCACTGAAGGAATGCCAAGCTCATCATCCAAGCTCTCTGAGCCACTGGAGTCTCCATCAAGAACTGCATCAATGCCTTCTGACACCTTATTCTTTCCTTTGTCTTTACCTGTAGTGCTACTAGATGCACCCGAAGATGTAGAGGTACTCCTTAGTCTCCCAGACCAAGGACTACCAGATGATGTCTTTGGTCCACTAAGAGTTCGTGATTCTTGCTTTTCAGCCTGCACATGAGTGTCATGATCATCATCAACATCCAATGCATCACCACTAGATGCATACCAACTGCTCATTTAATCAAAGATGACATCTCTGCTCACTCTGAACTTACATGTGACAGGGTTGTAACAGCGATACCCTTTCTGCTCTAAAGAGTATCCAATAAAGACACACTTTTCAGCCTTTGGATCCAGTTTCTTCCGCAACTCATCTGGCACATGAACATACGCAATGCAGCCAAATACTTTCAAGTGTGAAACATCAGGCTTCTTACCTGTAAAACATTCTTCGGGGGTCATACCATGAACTGCAGCTGTGGGAGTTCTGTTCATAATATAAACAGCAGTATGAACAGCCTCAGACCAAAAATGCTTAGGCATATTCTTTTCAGCCATCAAGGCGCGTGCAACTTCTGCAATATGCCTGTTTTTCCTTTCTGCAACCCCATTTTGCTGTGGGGTATACCTGCATGTGAACTGTCTCTTTATCCCATGAGACCTCAGAAAATCACTGAACTCATTTGAGAGGTACTCTCCCCCTCCATCTGACCTCAGGCACTTTACTTTCAAGCCTGTTTCTCTTTCAACTGCAGCCTTGAAAGTTCTAAAGTGCTCAAAAGCTTCACTCTTTTCCTTCATAAAATATACCCACAGCTTTCTAGAACAATCATCAATGAATGTGACAAAGTATGAACTACCTCCAAGAGATACATTTTGTGTAGGCCCCCAAATGTCTGTATGCACAACATCAAGGATATTTCTGCTTACATCTCTGTCATGTGAAAAGGGTTGTCTTGCCTGCTTACCAAACTGACATGCTCCACATACCTTCTGAAATTCTGCAACTTTAAAAGTAGGCAAACCTGTAACCAACCCTTTGGACTGCATTAATTTCAGCCTTTGTACATTTGCATGTCCAATGCGTTTGTGCCAAATTTCAATGTCTGCAACAACACCTTTTCCTTTGGCATACATAGCCGCATTCATAGTAGGAATTCCAGCATCTAGAGTGAACATACGTCCAACTCTACTTCCCTTTGCTACCAACCTGCACTTGTCATTGAAGTCTTCTACAAAACAGCCCTTTGCATTAAATCTGACTTGCAGCCCTTGCTCTACCATTTGACCGACTGACACCAAGTTCTTTGTAATAGATGGCACATGTAATACATCTGAAAGACTCTTTGTCTTACCATCATGCAAGGACAAGGGAACTTTTCCAATGTGTGAAATTGGGTGGCATGAGTCATCACCCGTCTGCACATAACCTGCATTCTGCAAATCTTGCATCTCTCCAAACCATTCTGCATGGCTGGTCATATGATTGGATGCACCTGAATCAACATACCAAACATCTTCATGTGTTCCCTTTCCTGTAACAGCATTCAGCATATGCTGCATAACGAACAAACGTTCATTTTTATCTTCATTCTGTCGTGAAGACGATGCATAGTTTCCTTGCTGCAACTTACCACTGCGGATATCATCTCTCTTAACATAACATTGGGCTGCAATATGACCTGTTTTGCCACAGTAGTGGCACACAATACCAGAGTTGTTAGAACCTCTATTCTGCCATCCACCTCTTCCTCTAAAGCTCCCCCTGCCTCTAAAGTTACCACGACCTCCTGAAACCTGCATATCGCCAAATTGCTGATTCAATCTGTTTTGCTGGTTGTCACTACCACGTCCTGTACCACGGCCTCTTGAAGAGAACCTGCCACGTCCCCTTCCTGAATTGGAGTAGAAAACTTGGACCTATTCACCACTTCTTTCAGGTGTCTCACTCTGCATGTTGATCTCTTCAGTGATCATAAGGGAGACCAACTCATCGAAATCTGGAAATGGCTTTCTGACATATACAGAAGTTACAAAAGACTTCCAAGCCTTTTCATTGTTAAGTCCACCCAAGGTAGACGACACCAAATCATCATCATCGGGCATTGCATTAATCGCTGCCAATGCATCTGCAATGCTTCTTACCTTCAGTGCATACTCATTGATAGACATCTTCCCTTTCTTCAATGTATTCAACTCTTGCTTGAGTTGAATCTTTCGTGCCTTTGTATTTACAGAAAACATACTTTCAACTATGGTCCAAGCTGCATATGAATTCTCTACATTTCTAATGTGTCCCAGCATATTATTGTCAATTACTGCAGACAACCAATACATGACCTTTTTATCCTTTGCATTCCATTCCTTTCGTGCCTTTGTCTCTTCTACAGTTGGAGGATCACTCACCTCCGGCTCCTTTTCTTCACCTGAAACGAACTCGTAGAGGCCTTTTCCAATAAGGAAGTTCGTGACACGAAACTTCCATGATGGGTAGTTGTTCTTGTCGAGCTTCTCAATGATGGGGCTTCCACTGTTCTCTGCCATTATCACAAAACTAATACCAAACAGCAAGCAAATCTTCTGCAACCCTTGACCTGTAGTGCACAGCAATACACCAGACAGCCTTTTTTACTGTCTGCTCAACAATACATGCAATCTGCAACCAGTTTGCAGATAAACCTTGTGTTTACTCACTGATAAACACCTTTGAACTTACAGATCTGAAATCTGTAACCTGCGCACCCACGTTCGGTCAATACAGTCGAAGTCACAGTGTACCCCGAAACTGCTGTCCGCAACCTTGCGGCTCTAAAACGGGCCCTGAAATAGCCTCAAATGCCTCAAATGCCCAAAACCTCAAGAGCGCACACCAAATCTCACTGCAATCTGAGATTTTTGCTCTGCCCGGCTTCCGGTGCCTCCACAGGCACTATCCAAGAGAAGGAGTGGAAGAATGGGAGAGATTCTTACCCGTAGCTTGCTTGCTCGAACCTTGCTTCTTCTCCTTCACTTCAACCTTCGAAATCAGCCTCTCTCAATGGCGCGGCTCTGATACCATGTCAAGAATTGCGTGGTGGAGGGGGTTGTTCAAGATGCTGCGCCGAACACACACAGAATGCACAAGGAGAAGCTCACTCAAGAGACAAGAAGAGAGATGGAGGCCAAAACGTTTTCTTGCTGATTTCTTCTTCTTCTTCCACCCTCTTTACAATGTGCACAAAGTATAGATAAGATACAACATAAAAGGAAAGTGGCCTACTAAGTCAAACAATGCATAACCGACTACACTAGTCGAATGGCGCTATAACTATGCCAGTTGTAAATAGGTGTAACAACCTGAATATAATAAGTAATGAGTCAGTGGCCATGTGAGAGTCATAATGACCACCGACGTGCTAAGTGTAGACATGTGGACCCATCTAACCAGGCGGTCCATCATCAATGTCCGCATGTGTTGAGCTTGTCATCTCAACATGTGGCAGTATGGGCGTACAATACAACGTTCAAGCGAGCTACCGGCCATACTCCATTTAAATTAGTTTATGGGGAAGAGTGTGTGTTACCCCTCGAAATTGAGTTGCCAACCATACGGTTTGCAATTAACCACTCTTTGGGAGATGAGGATGCACTCTTTGAACGGTTCACGACCATAGCCCACCTGGATGAACTGAAATTGCAGAGCTTATTATACTAAGAGGTAGCTAAATGTCGGATGAAGCAATTGCACGACCTTAAAGCAAAGAAGTATACATTTAAAAAATGGCAATTAGTTCTGTATTACGATGTGCGTAGGGAGCTGTTTCCAGGGAAGCTAGAACCTAGATGGGATGGCCCCTACAAGATTATCAGGATAGGAAAAAATAGGTCTATGGCTCTACTAGCTGATTTGCAGGGAGTAGAATTTTAAAATAAGGTTAATCTTAATAAGATTAAACCTTATTATTTCTAAGTATGCTAACACAGAGAAATGCATTGCAGGTCTATGCTGGGGTTGACTTGAGACCTGCAAAAGAGCTTAAAGCTGGTTGATGGGGCGGTCAATTCCTTATTTGGAGAACCCATATCTGGAGCAGAGATACCATCATGGGAAACTTATTTGGTGGAGAAAAGGATACAAAGTGATTGAGCAAGAAGACGGAACCTTTGTGTGGGAGATCAAAGTCTTCTGCCATCACTGCTTACGAATGTTGACAAGTATCCCTGTTGAGTTTAATAAAGAAGGTGGGATGGAGCCGTCAGTTCATCCTCTAAACATGCTAAATTTTGACTATCATAATTACGAATAGAGGAGTTTGTGATGGCAGGCTATGGAAACCCATTGTAGACGTACACATTATATTTTGACGGAGCGTCCAAGGGGCCTAATAAAAAAGGGAGTGTTGGAGTAGTAATCCGAGATCCCCGACGTAGAGTTACGATGAAGTTAGCTGCTTATCTCGGGGTAGGATTCACTAACAACATGGTGAAGTATAAAGCCTTGATTATGGGACTACATATTGCCAAGCAAGGTGGTATTCGACGGTTGTTAGTAAAAGGGAATTCCCAATTGATCTTGAATCAGCTAGATGGGATATACACAATGCGGAATCCCATCCTTTGTATGTATCATCGAACTGCCATGACCCTACTTGAGGAGTTTGAGAGAGTGTCTCTTCAGCTAATTCCACGTTACTGGAATCAATTTGTGGATTCACTGGCAAACCTTACTTATGAAGAAGACCTTTTCTTCAATTGTGGTCCTAGTTTGGATATTGCTATCAATAATGAGACAGGACCCGGTCGCTTGTGGGGGATGTTATTAGAGCATGCAATATATGGCAGACGATGGTTGATATGGGTGATGTAAAGAGTAGCCGAGACCCATCTACCATTGTTATCCTGGACCCATAGGCTGATTAGACAACATGTTATGCGTATGCCTCTTGCTATGTATGCAGGAGGGATGGGTCATAATCTTATGCATTTAGCTTAGGGCTGTGAGCCCTATTTTTCCTCCTTGGAAAGGAGCATATTATTGTATATCTATACTATTTCAGGGAGGGATGTGTTGGTGCTATTTTGTTTAATCTCGTTAGGCCAAGAGGGCTAGTTTTGTGAGGTTTTAAATGTTTTATTTCCTTAGGCCAAAAGGGCCTATCAGTTTTGTGAGGTTTTAAATGATTTATTTCATTAGGCCAAGAGGGCCAATCGTCTGTTTAGTACGGGTGTGGTTAATGGTTTCTTGTTTTAGTCCTGTGCTAGACAGGTTTAAAGAAGAGCTTGGAAGGAGCCTATGTTGCGTGGGAGCTTCTCGTGGCCCTATCCAGGTGATATCTCTCCTTTACGAGTATCGTGATTTTTATGCTTTATGTGTCTGTGTACTTGTAGGGGATTTTCTTTTCTTGTTGGGGACTGGCATCCAAGGCATGAAGTCCCAGGTTTAGGTTAGGTCTATTTGAGGGAGGGCTAAGTAGTCGTTTCCTCCTGTAAAGACATTGCCGGGCACCGAAAGACCTGTTTTAGAAGGCCATTCTAGTGACCCTGTTCTGCTAGCCTGCTAGGTAGCCATTCTAGGAGTTCTTGTTAGTTGTGAGGCAGTTAGGGAAGCCTGCCGAAGGAAAAAATGATGATGATAGAGAGGAAACAAAACCCTAAATATCTCAACAAAAATAAATATATACAAAGGTGTGTAAAAAGGGGTTCTAACCCCTATAAAAATAGAAAAGAAAAGAAAGGAGAATTTGGAAGCAATTGATCATCACCTTGTAAAGGCCTGGTAGGTTCCTGGGGACGAGTCAGACCCGCAGCTGATGCCTTGTCTTCCTAAGGGTAGCGTCTCGCTCGAAAAGAAGAAAGTAAGGAAGGTTGGAGCGAAAATAAAAGTGAGCATCAAAAAAGGATTAAGTGTCGCCTTGCGAGGGCTTGGTAGGTTCTTGGGTACCAAGACAGGACCCGAGGCCGATGCCCTGTCCTCCTTGGGTCACTACGCTCAACTCCCTCCTTTTAACACCCCTGAGTATGGAAAACTAAAAACCTCAAAGAAAAAATGTGCTAAAAGAAAACATTTCTTGATCAGGCTATAGGAGTCCTCGCCTAGTAGGAGCTCATGGTTGTGTTGTCCTTAGTTAGGTAGGTAGTTCAGACCACCACTTAGGGCGACCTCTTTGATAGTTCTTTTTAGTTTGGCCGTGTTGGAACAATCGGTTAGTGACTAGCTTCGGACCTTCTGTCAGATTACACTAGGCCTACTCCTTGTGGATTTCATGCCTTGGTTTTGTCAGGGGGTAGGGTGAGCATTGTGTTCGCACTCAACGGAGAGACCTCTCGCGGTGGGTTCGGTCCACTTTCTCAGTGCGGTTAATAACCCCCTTGGTTAGGGTCAGGCAGGCAGTCGGGGGTAACTAAAGTTGCCTCTCCCTTCAGGCCTTCAACCTGAAGTATTAGATATCCATTTATCCTTTAATTCACTGATCAAATAAAGAAAAACATTGCTCTTAAATCTGTAACAAGCACAAACATTTCCATTGGTCATTTATTGTTGGCCAACTGCTAAGGAGTGTTTAATATGTATCTATTTTGTATCAACTTGATGCTTTCTTTGGTTGTTTTGTGCAGATCTGTTGTGGGATTCGACGGGCTGAGTCGCCCTATCTCGTGGTCGCCAATGAGAGCGGAGTTTTGAGCCTAAAATGTGCCTAAAATTTGCCAAAAAATCTAGAATTTAGGGAAAAAATATTCGACATCGAAGGCGGCGGCTGCAGCTAGGACGATTTTAAGCACCAAGTGAAAGATAGCTTTTAAAAGGCGCTGGAGCAACACTTGTGGATTTTTTATAATTCTTCCAACTTTCGTGCGGGATGTCGGGGGATGCCAGTCAGTGTGAGATGCCGAGACGAATGCGCAAGATTTTTCAGAGGTCGAAACAGAGCCCGGACGCGGAAGAGGTTAAAAATTGGCCAAGAATGAAAAGGTGGACAAAACTTAGGCCAAAGGGGGGGTGCCCTTTGGGACCTTAACCCCCCGCTCCCTCAAATTTTTTCACGTGGATATGGCGGCAGCATGTCGTGAGCAGAATGACGCTGAAATTTTCACTACTCCCCCCCTCCCCTCCCCCCCCCCCAAAATCGAATTTTGGGTTGTAAGCAACCCAAGGATCAGACATTGGCCACCAACTTCTCCTTCTTTCCTGATCATATCACCGGTCTTCACATGAGATATGGCTGTCTAGATGAAGAGATCAGAATCTAGTCTTTCTCTCTCCTCCCTCTCTCTCCTCTTTATGGGTTATTCATGTACATTATCTTGAAGGAGGAATCAAGAAGGAGATTGAAGCAAATGGTGATGGAGATTGATGGAGATGCTGAAGATTGATGTGCAGCATTGGATTGAGAGCAATGGAGGCTCTGTCCACTAGTCATACAGTCATTTAATGCATCTCAGGTTTTGTAAAAACACGGTATGACCATTTTTATGAAGGAAAATGAAGTTTTTTGATAATGTATGATGGTAATGATGTTCTTATTGGATGAAAATTTGTTTGAGTGCTGGTTGTATCATGATTAATTACTTTATATCGGAAAATTTTGATTTTGCAATGATTTACATGCGCTATTTAATTCCCGTAAACCCGAAATGTGGTTTTTAAGCGGTAAAATGATAGTTTTGTTGTTTCGGGTGGGTGAAATGTGTTCCTATGGGGAGAAAATGAAAAATAAGTTGAATGTTAGTATGTTGAAGTGATTGGAACAAGAAAAAGAAGAAAATAAAATATTTTATTGCCAAATAAATCAAGAAAATAGGAAAAATAAGAGAAAAAATAGAAATACGCTTCACAAAAATAAGGAAAAATATAATGATTGTTTGTGGATGTATGGTAGTGGCAAAGTATGAGGTTTAGTCCAGTTTTCCCTATCTCCTTGTCAAAGTTTGTGATTTACCCCTTTTCATATATCAAAACATAACAAAATGAACCTCTACACCTATGCAACGAAAGCAATACCTAAACGTTGGGAGGTTGGGATGTTTGAATGGTGCGATTTGCCTTGCTGATTATTGCTGCTTTGTTGATGCATATCATGACATAGAGGTTGTGTATTTTAATTAAGAGGATAGTAGCACGAGTGTTGTCTCGGTGCTATCCTTACATCGCTGCATTGAGTTAGTGAATGAGCATTGGAAAGCCTGGTTGTGCACAACACGTTTCTGATTGAAAATTATGTTTGAGCACTTTAGGATCATCCACTTTTGCATGTGCATGTCAACCATGGTATCAAAATACAAAGGACTGGATGCATAGCACCTGTTTTCGATTATGATGACCCACGCTTGAGTGTGGAAAGGCAACCTAAGCCATAGGATAGACGTTCGTTTCTTGGGGAATTATTTAGTAAGGACACATGGTATCTCTTGGAATACTTTCAAAATGAAAGAGTGGAGTTTGTTCGTTTGTTCTATATGTTGAGCAGCGCATCAAGGGGCTAATCCCTGCAATGTAGGAGAGCTGCAGTGAGGCCGCGGTGATTCCACCGAGAGGTTGCCTCCCATGTATGTGATTATCGTGGCATTTATTTCCAATGTGTATGGGTTCTCCCTCTGTGGAGTTTATAGAAAGGGAAATGTTGGACTACAAAACTATAAACGCATAGATTAGGCTTTAGGGCAGTTCGTCCTTTAGCAGCAGATAGACGCTCCTGGCCCGCGAGGCCATGAGGGTGTGTTTGTCTGTTATGAGCATGAGGTCCGGCTAGTGCCATAGCCAGTGCCGGCCCATTTGAGGTCCCATCACATTCCCATGTCCCAGCCGATTATCTATCACGGTTCCCTCAAACTTCAGAAGAGGAGTAGGATGATCCAGACCTTCCCCATGCTTCCTTGTTTCTAGTTGAAACAGTTACTCCCTGGTATGCAGACATAGCCAAAATCCTAGAAACTCAACGGTATCCTCCTAGCATCTCAAGCCGTGAGAAAAAGAAGCTTTTGTTAGAATCAGCCCCCTACACCTTGCTAGGCGGTGCACTGTACAAGAGAGGCAAAGATGAAGTGCTGCGAATATGTGTTGCAGGGGATGAAATTGGCATAGTATTGAAAGCATGCCATGACAAACCATGTGGTGGACACTTTGCAGGAGAAGCGACAGCCAGGAAGGCTCTGTTAGCGAGATACTGGTGGCCGACCCTCCACAAGGATGCACATGACTACTGTAAGAGATGTGATGCTTGTCAGCGCATGGGGAAACCCACTAAAACAAGTTCCATGCCATTGCAACCTATTCTTCCCCTAAAGCCGTTCGAGAAGTGGGGGATTGATTTTTTGGGTCCCATTGATCCACCCACCAGACGGAAGCAGAACAGATACATCTTAGTATGTACGGATTATATCACAAAGTGGTGTGAAGCTAAAGCTCTGAAGCGGGACGATGGTAACAGCATAGCCCTCTTCATATACGAGAATATTATCACCCGTTTTGGCAATCCCCTCGAGCTGGTAAGTGACAGAGGTACTCATTTCCTTAACAAAATCATGGAGGAGCTGACAAGTCCACTCCTTATTACCCCAGAGCCAGTGGCCAAGTTGAAGTCACCAATCACATCCTTTGCTCGATCCTGACAAGAACGATTGCCACACATCATCGCGACTAGGACGATCGACTTACAGAGGACCTTTGGGCATACAGAACCTCCCATAAGACAGCTACAGGACAAACCCCTTTCCAGCTAGTGTATGGTACAGAAGCCATCTTCCCTGTTGAACTGGAATTGCCCTCTTTGCGAGTGGTACTTAAAGAACGCTTGGGAGATGATGAGTCACTGCAATGCCATCTCCTGCACTTGGAATGCTTGGATGAGATATGGCGGATGGCCCTATAGTGTATGGAAACCACTCAAGCGTGACACAAGGCCTATCATGATAGTTTCATCAAGCACAAGGAGTTCAAAGAAGGTGATCTTATCCTAGCTTATGATTCGAGATTTGGCAAGTTTCCTGGCAAGCTTCAACAACGGTGGATGGGCCCGTACAAGGTACTTGCTCTTCCTAATGGCTCTATAACACAATATTAGTGAGTTTGGGAATCTTCCAATTCCCATTTTTTGAATATTAAAAAGGTGGCACCCGGATAACATGCCCATAAGTTGCTCAAAACCATGTGATGTGACCTATCTTTGGAAAGCGCTTGAAAAATAAAATCTATTGAGCTATAGAGTACTCGATTTGGATTTATAGTGTTCAAGTGATGAAAAATCCAAAGATTTGACCACGTGTCCCAAACTTATGGGAAATTCCCATATTCCCCAATATGGTGTTCTATTCAGGTGTAGACCGTTGATGCCTCTAATGATCCTTTCCTAATCAATTGCTATCGTCTGAAGAAGTACTTCCCTCCCTGGGGATCTTGACAATTACAGTCGACCTACCCTTCCCCTTTTGGGTGTCGCTCCGTCATTCTCTTCATGCTTCTGATTGCCCTTATGATTCTCCTCATGAGGCAATCTCAATTTGTTAGCCCCTCACAGATACCTCTCAATCCGACCTTGTTCTCTTCTCGTCTGATCCAACAACGGTGGCAAGGTTGGTCCTGACACATGGTATTTCTACCATTCTCTTTTTTCACGAAAAAAAAGAAAAAAAAACAAACAAAACTGTTATGGGAGAAAAGGAAGAAATTCCGTGTCATAACAGGCCTCGTTCCAAGAAAAGGTGGAAACACCCTTGGGCGGGAAGCTGACTGTAGAAAAGGTGGTAATACCCCGTAGTTCAGGATAGCTGACTCACCAGCAGAACCTTTCCAGCAAAGTAATTTGAAGCCACCTCCCTTGGCGTATTGTCGCTGCAATATCAGTCCGCGTGCCCTTCTTAACAGACGACCTTTCTTACAAATCATTGAAGTACAAGACTTGTTGGCTGCCTCCGTGGCTATGCCTCGTCTTCAATATCCTGATGACAACAACAACCGACATGATCTTCATCACCAACCCTTTGAGTGATGTGAGCTTTCATCCTAACAGGATGGGGACATGAGTATGGGCTGCCCTCTGTATCTTTCAGCAGCGAGTGAGACAGGGGGTGGGGTGAGTGACCAGTTTTTCCCTTCAAATCAAATGAGAGGTGAGATGTGTGAATGGAGTGCTGCATGTACGGGATGGGCCTCTCAATGCACAATGCATAAATTTGTTTTTGTACACTGTACCATAAGGCTCCCTGGCCTTCCTTCTTGCACTGTTTGCTGGCATAGGGCGGATGCACAGTTGCACCATCAAAAGCGCACAAGGCATACAAGCTCTGTACAAGTGACAGTGAGGATTATATTAATGGATTTCAGGAATGGGCTACCCTCTGTATCTTTCAACAGTGACGAGTGAGACAGAGGGTGGGCTAAGTGTGACAGATGTTTCTTCAATCAATTATTGAGAGGTGAGGATTGAGGGATGTTACGACACTTGGAGTCAGGTACATTTTCGTTTCCCTCTGCACCCACGGGATGGGTCTCTGCCATCAGCACATGACACGTCACTCTGTTTTGTACACGGCACTACAAAACTCCCTGGCCTTCCTGCTTGCACCTATGCCAGACGGGTTGGATGCACTAATGCACCATCAATTGTGCACCCTGGCATACTCCCCCTACACCACCCGCTTGTCGATTCCTAAACTGGGTGTGAGATCTGGGTATCTATCAATATTACCTCGAGTGATGTAAGTTATGGGATGAGTGAATGTTTTTTCATTCCAATTGAGTGATCGTGAGTTGAGTGCAATATCCCTCGTCATCAACGAATTTCCTCCGATTCCTTTAACCAGCTATCTCCTTGGGTGCTGTCGCGTGGTCCCTGCCATGAAGGACGTGTGCTGTGAAGCCACCTTGGTACTTCCTACAGCCGACAACGACACAAGACGCAACCTCGATAGTCGACATTACTCCTCGACAATATGGGCCAAGTTTTTCTAACCCTACACCTTCTATTTCTCAATGACGGTCATGTCTTAAGTGTGGGGATGTTTGTGGTTGGTTTGATGTGTGGTACTAGGTACTTGATGTTCGGTTTACCCTTCCTGTTAAGGTCTTAAGTGTGGGGATGCGTCCCTACACATCAGTTCTGCGTATCATCATGGAAATACATCTATCCACCTCCAAATGCGAAAAATTCATTTTTATGCTCTGATAGGGTCCCTTCCCCACTCCTTCGTTTTATTTCACCCTGTCCTCGGGGTTGTTCCTTGTATGTTTGTCTTTATCCTTTGTTTTGCGATTTTTTCATGAGAACGCACCCTACGTTTACTAAAACTCACATCCAACCTTACAGCCATGTTCGTCCTTTCGAACTGCCCATTTTTTCTTTTTACCAACCCTTATTCCGACAAACGGTTCTAACGTTATTAATTTTTGAAGCAATTCTTGTAAATTGAATGGTTTTCCATGTGAACGTACTTTTATTGCTTTGGAACACTGATCTGATATGCCAGCCCTACCCTACCCATTCCCCCTGATAGTTTTCCTTTTTACTCCTGGTCATTCCGATGCACGGTTCATTCGTTATTCATTTTTGCGGGTTTTCGGGTCCTTTTCGTACCTATTTTTCACATTTTTCCATGTGAACATACCCTATTTTCACCAGAATTCCAGTCTAATTTGACAGCAGTGTCCCGCCAGCCTTTCCTCCACTTTTTCCTTCCCGAGCATACACAGCTATTCACACGCAGTCGGGCATCTCTTTTGATTTTCCACAAACCCGCTAAAAATACATTTTTAAAAAACCTAAAAATACATAAAAACATTAAAAATTTCATAAAAATTAAATTAAAAGTAAAAAAATTATAGAAAATTCCTTACTAAATTTGATAAAAAATTTTATTGATCTTGTTGATTATAATATAAAGAATAAATTGCAAAAAGTATTTATAATCATTTTAAAATTCACTAAAAATTGAGAAAATTTTATTAAAAATCCATAAAAATTAGAATTAAATTAAAAAAATCACAAAAAATTCCATTAATACATTTGACTAATTTTGGAATATTTTAAAATAAAAATATGCCCCAAAAAAAAATCAAGAAAAATCAAAGAAAAAAATACACAATCAAAACACACCTAAATTACAATAAATAGATTAAAAAATAGTAATAAAAATCTCACCCAAACATTAATCAATATTATCTAAACCAAATGTGATAATATTACTTTGATATTTATTTTGTTTTAAAAAAGTAAAAATTTAAAAAACAAAACACTAAGGTGCTTTATTTTTTCCTGTCAAAGGTTTTTACTTTTTTGATTGGATTCCTTGCATTTGGGACTACTCAGTGCGCCTTCAGTCTCTTGCATAAACAACCCTTTGTTACAGCCAGACAGTTATTCTCAAATGACAAGATTCTCAAGTTGTTACAGAAGCAGACCAAAGAGGTCCTTGATGTCAAGAAGGTGATTAACACTTCAGGAGTGCCTTTTTCCATGATCACCGATCCTCTCTGGAAGCTAGTCTGCCAATTTCTCCAAGACAGGTTCATGCGTGGCAAAACACCATCTCATTATTTGTCCAAAGAGCTTTTCACAGGTTCTAGGATGGTGTTAAAAGGGGTTGCCATCGACTGGAGTACTTACCTGTTACGAAGATGGACCAACATTTTGTCAAAGTGACCAGAGGGAATGTTACCAATGTCACTTATGGTTCCTATTTATATACTTTCTTGACATATTCCGGCCTTAAGAAGGGTGTGCTACCTCCTGCTCCATCAGATCCAGTTCCTCCCCCTCCACCTTTAGAGGATTCAGAACCCATTGACATAGAGGATCTTGATTCCCCTCCTCCATTGGTTATTCAGCGAAAGCACTTGAAGAGTGTTGCCGAGAAAACTCCCTTAGCCATTCCTTCAATACAAGTTCCTGCTACCTCTGGAAGTAACCTCCTTGCCTATGTCACATGCACCAATTTATTCAGGGCACATCGAGAGGGTTTTTTGGAAATATCAGTTCCTTCACTAAACAATTTAGTATCAGGGGATGCCATTCCTTTCCTTTGTAATGACATCCAGAGTTCTATTGAACTCTCAGTGACAACTTGTGTTCTACTTATGTGCAGAGCACTAACCAACTGAGGGTGGATCTTCTAGCTTATCTTTCCAAGAACCATCCATTTGATTCATCCTTCTTTGATGCCTACCATCGACAATCTATTTTAGGTCCCTTTGTTCCTAGCCTATTGTACTATCAACAAATGGCCCATCGCTATGATGCTTATTTTTCCCTTTATCAATCCAACTCAGGAGTTATCTTACCTCTCCTTTTTCAACCTCAGGGTTTTCCTCAAATTCCAATTTTTACCTATTGTTCTTTCATTGAATATCACATTTTTTCCCCTTCTTCGCCATGCCCTTCTTCATCTATCCATATACCTTCTACTTTTTCTGCTTATCAATTGACACATTTCCTAACTGATTCTCTTAAATTTTCAACTACTCCTTCTTTAGCTTATTCCTCATTTTATGCTTTTGCATACCCATCTCTTCATCCTCTTTTACTTATTCCACTTCCATCTCCTGCCACTTGTATTTCTCAACCCCCTCAGTTGGTTAGTGGGTACGAAGGATTTGATCAGCAGATTTCGAGAAGAAGAGGATGGAGCTCAACTGATTCTCTCACGGGACCACAGATTAATTGGCCCTTAATTCCAAGGGATTAGACAACTGCTAGTCAAGCATACCAGCATTACCTCCATTTTTCTCACCAATATTCACAATCTCTAGATCCTTCAGTGAGATTGACAGATCATTTTTCTTGGTACTTAGCATATATGCATAGGCATTCCCATAAAGATCAAAAGGCCATTCCAAAGCTTTGTATGAATGTCAATGTGAACATTGATTCCCAACAGTTGGATGTCCTATATTTTCATGCCCTATGTCTACCTAGCAGATACCTTGTTTTACTGGAACGGATGTGCTTCCCTCAAATCTTTCAAAATCCTCCCAAGACATTTGTGGATGAGTCCTTATCCATGGATCATTTTCGTAATCACCAAGCCTTCAAGAGGGATCACTTTCATTGATACCTTTGCAATGTATTTTGGATGATTCTTAATGAGATGTATCTCTCTTTTTGGAGGTGTCATTTAGATGGTTATTTTGTGTTTAGTGTTTGTGTTATGGGTTAATCTTATGTGATGAGATTGTGGTGGTTGCCTATTCGATTTGCTTTCGAGAGATGCATTTTTGGAGAATTACAGTGGTGGTGATGCTGGTTGGATAGTTCAATATGCTGAAGAAAAACCTCTTATATCCTTTACAAATTTGTTATGACTTTTTATTGATGATCAGATGTGTTAATGAATAACGAAGTTTTCCTTTAGTAGTATTCTTTTCTAGAGATACAGGTAATAAGTTAGGGTCGTGGTTTGGAGTGATTGTTGAAGATACTACAGAAGATTAAATTGAGCTCTTTACTGAACTTATATTCTTGTTTTCCTTAGGTCGCAAGGACGCTTCTTTTCTACGTGTGGGGATATATTGAGAGTGGAAAAAGATTGAATTTTTGACTGATTTTTTATTGTTTTTGAGGTCTGAATGGTTGATTTTGGATAGATTTAGAGTGATGTATGGTTGATAATGGAAGTGTTTGAGAGTGTTTTGGATGATATTGATTATGTTTTGGAAGGTCGTGATGATTCTTAGTAGAAATATGAAGCTCTGTGATGTTCTGATAGGTTCTGTTGAGGTTCTGATTGGTTCTGATACCTTCTGTATAGCTTCTCTTTTGTTCTGATTTTCTTCTGTATGAAGCATGGATTGATGATTGATGAAGGTTGAAATCTTTTGAAAGCTTATTGAATAGTTTTTGATAGTTTGGAATGGTTTTAGTATGAGTTATGAGGATTTGATGTTCTCTGATGACCTTCTGTAACCCTCTGTAAACCTTCTGTAGAGCCTCTGTCTCTACTCTGTATCTGTTCTATATCTACTCTGTTCTTGTTCTGTTCTGTTTTGTAGATCTTATGTAAGTGTTCTATAGAATGTATGTGTGACTTTGGGAAAGTTTTCTAAATTTTGGAAAGGATGAATCTAAGTTCGAAAGAGCTAAAACAAATGGAAGAAGCAGCTGTTGAAGACTGAAGAGAAGACTGGAGTGACAGCGACAGTAGTGAGCTATGAAGAGACATTGTAGTGGCTCTGGTGTCTCTTCACACTAGACATACCTCTTGGGAGGTGTATCCATGACCTGAGAAGGATGATTGAGATCATTATTAGAGTATTGTAGTGAGGAGATGATGTACTATTGAGAGAGAGAGAGAGAGAGAGAGAGAGAGAGAGAGAGAGAGAGAGAGCCAGAGATAGTCAATTTCTATCAAAATAGTGTATCTGTATATGAGAGATTGAGAGAGAAAACTATGAAGACATTGAAGATGAATACTATGTGATTGATTTCCATTCAAAAATGGTGTATTCTTTTATGTTCCTTGTTCTATTGATGGATTCTATGAAGAAGTTGAAGATTATGATTGATGTTATCAAATCCGTGGGAGATATCTACTATGATATTGCGTGAAGATTTGCTGTTTTCTTTGCTTTGGTCATCAAAAGAATGAAATAAAAGCTTGTTGATGCTACAAGATAGATTTTCTTGCAGTAGAATCCCCTTTTCCTTGGTGTTCCTCTTGGGGCTCCAAAAATGTCCAAGAGCCCACCATTTCCACTTCATATCTTCTCTGAGAGCTCTAAAATTGGTCAAGGCTAAATGCACGAAACCCGACTAGTCATAGTTTGAACTGTACCAAGTCCTGTAGTCAAATCTTGAATCCTAGTTACTCAAAATGTTGTTAGTAACTAGATTTGGACTTGAAAACGAGATTGCCAAGAATCAAAATCAAGGCTTTGATACCATTGTAAAGAAGCTAGTTTCCACAACATGTTAAAAATATTGAAAATAAAAGAAATACACTAAAATGCCAAGAAAGCCATAGCTAAGGTAGCTAGATTGTCATGAATCATGTTACCACTTGAATACAAAGGCTAAGAATAATTCATAAGAGACTGTAGTATGATATCCTCCTCATGCTATTGAGGGGCATGGAATCCACCCCAATACCATGGTGTCCAAAGAGTATGCACCCTCAATGGATGGTGGGAGAAAGGTGGAAACCTCAAATAAGAAATGTTTACAATTGGCAAAGATCCTTGGCAAGTTACAACATAGCCTTTTATATCTAACCCTAGAACTAAGGCTAAATATGGGCAAATGTATTAGTTTTTATTTATTACACTTCCAATCTATGATGTTGTTATATATACCATTAAAAAGAAAAGAAGATGATTGAGATCCTACCAACCTTTGTATGACTTGATTCTGAGGTGGTATCAGTCTTGCCCATAGTAGGCTAGTATCCAATTCTCCTTTTCACAAATCTAGAAGGAGTTACAATCTTAACTTAAGCATGAATGCATGTGATAAGATACACGGGAGTGACTAAGTGAAAAGTTGTAAAGCAAGGTTGCATGACCCATCCCCTTATTAATAAGAAATAGCATCTCAAACAACTAGATATTGGAAGCTTATGGGAAAAACCTATTTTCTTGGAATAAATTGTCATGTAACCAGTATAAGGCAACACAACTACATTTTTTATAAATTAAATTTAGTCTATGAGGTGCAGTCAAGTAGGATGCTCGAAAGTAGGCATGCTTAATGCAACCCTTATTGATAATGAAATACAATTTGAGACTTGGAACTAAGTTTGTTGGCTTTGAAAAGGCAAGCCATAGTCTTGGGTACCATCACCCTATAAGGGCCAAGCTATTGTAGCATAGTGATCTAGGGATGTTTGAAAATTTGCTATAGGAAATTAGCTTTTAGACATGTCAAAAAGTTGTTATGAACTCCTTTTGACAAAAAGTTAATTAACATCATTATTTTGCATCTCTGAAAATGGATCAACAATCATGACCAACTAGACAATACATTTTCCTAAAGTAGAGGGATTTCCACATTTTGGCTCTATGTGAGTTAAAAAGAGAGCAACAAACTAGTAACAAAATAACTAGGATGGAAGATATTGGCATAAGCTCATATAACAATGATTTGTGATGCAATTTGAATCAAATCAAAGTAAGTAATTTTATGTTGAAAGATAACTTTTAAATAGTTTACACATGACAAATATCCACATTTGCTACATGAATGTGTTGCAACCACCTTCTTTTGTTAGAGCTACTCAAAGGAAGTAATGTGGCTAAAGGTGTTGCAGATGGAGAGGAAGCACCCCTTTCCAAATGATAGCATACCAAAAGTGGTAGATTCTCATGGATAATCTTAAACATATAGCAATTTCAAAAATGCATACATCAAAGTTTTTGCGTTCAAATTCATTGTAATGGGCAGATGTAAAATTCATTGCAATGGGCACATGTAAAATTAATCCTAAAGCCATGCAAATGTGCATAAAGACATAGTTGGAGAGTTTATTTAAAATCAACTTGATCTAAACTGGATCATGCTATTATCTCAACAAAAATTTCTTCAAGAGGTGTTCAAACTTTACAAAAATATAGTGAGCCAAGTTTTAGTTCTAGCATATTGTGAGCTTAGTGTGATGCTTTGGTAGATATACAAATGAGCCTCTACTGCCTAGACTATATATTATAGCAATTACTTTTTGAGTACCTCTTTATATTTATTAGGATAAGTTTTGTAAATTGGCATTTCATTTACTAATTCTAATCATTAATTTTGTGAGTCCCTGAGAGGAAAAGCTACCATTACTAGAGTGATAGTGGTTATCATTATTTGTATTTATGAAGGATAGTAGCAGGTAGTGTTAATCATAGCTAATAGCAATTAGCATTACATTAGCATAAAGGTTAACACCAATCACCGTTGCTCCTTGTGCTAGTCCATTGTTTCGTTGAATTGTAGCATTTGCCAATAACCTTTTGTAGACTTCAAAATAGTTTTAGCTAATTCACCCTATTGTAGCAACATGGAATTTCATGGATGACCACCAATTTTTTCCTATTTTACATGCATTCCATGCTTAAGGACTAGTGTATTTGAGCATCTCCACAAACAATTAAAAGCTTAGAGCCCATTGATGTATGACCGCATGCTTAATGAGTCATTCCATTAGTTTTTCTTGTCATGTGTATCTTGTTTTGTTGATTGTTATTAGATATCAAAGTGAGATGGTATATTTATGAAGGTTTCTTTCATATCCTCTATGATTATTTGGTTGTCCACATTTATTTTTCTGGTAAGCAAGCAAGCCCAAACACAAAGATATAAAGTCTTTTCAATGAAGAGAGAGATGAAGATTGGACATTATGCAGATTTCTTGTGGAGCCACTCATTTCTCATCATTGTGTGTCCTTGACCAACACTTCAAAAGGATTCTCACATGAAATTACTCACAAACATTGTGGCTTGAGGTGCACTATAATGGATTAGAGTTGACTACTTGCATCATTACTTGCCTTATTTGGATTGCAACATGTAGCCTAATTGTTGTTGACCTTCACCTTCCATATGTATGTGTTGCAAGGACTCCCTCTAGGATTTGGACACCTAATATTTGCACACTCTATGAGACACAGGAGAAGTTGCATGGTGACTCTGAGGAGATGATTTTGTGCAAATATGGGAACTTGGCACCTTCTTCCACTAGTGCCACATAGGTTATGGCACTGCAACCCACCAAATTGGTTTCATTCGACCATTGTACTAAATTAAATGGTGTATTAGCAGTCGTGTATATAGTAGTCGTGTATAGTGCCTTTTCTGTACTTGGTATATTACCTCAAGAATTTCTCCCAAGGTACTAAATCCTTTTTTCCTTTGAAAAGGATATTAAGTCAGGAATCTTATCTTTGTTATTGGCCATTTGAGTTATTGTGTATGAGACAACCAAAAACATGGGAGCAATGACTTCCGTGAATCGCATGGTCTTGTTAATTCTACCTTCATTCTACATGATTGCGGTGGAGATTAAGGCGAGGACTTATGGCGCTGCTAACTTCTATTTGTAATGCTATCATTGATCAACCTTTTGTTTTGGCTGTGCATGAAGTAGCCCCTCGGGCCTGTTCCAAGGCTCTGGAGGTGATTATGATCAACCACATCTCGCGCTTACGATTTCAAAAGATGCTATCGGGCACATGCAATATGATGCAATTTGCAACTAACATTAGGCATGCCGTTTTGATCTGACGAATCTGCAAGCATGCTCTAACTAAGCTTTTCAAGCTTCTAGTAATGGCTTCGAGAGTCCAATTATTCTTGTGTCCAGACTCATACGATACATTAGATGAAGGGATTATCGATGCTACGTTTGAGCATGTATCCATGCTACTAATCATTAACAAACTAATAAAAAGAAAACAAAGTAGTGCAATTTGGTGCACCAAGTCCAGTGTTAAACACACTTACGAGGAAATTAATGGAAGGCGCTGGCGCTCTCGGCCCAATGAAAATGCGTAAATAGAATAGAATTGAAATGGAATGGAATGGAGTGGATTGTGAATTTGCAGGCCACCATTGCTATGCCCCTTCATTTTCTGCAGGTAATGTACCTGCATGCATCTCTTTACAAGTCATGACATACTAAGAAGCAACAGGAGGCTTTTCATTGCTGCACTCTAACGTAAATGGCCAGTTTTACAAATTTTGTACAGAAGAGGCCTTATTTGTTGCTCCATTTGCATCGAGCTCAACATTGCAGCCACTGCGATGTTGTGGGAGGAGTAATCTCTGGTCCACAGCACCTGGTTATATGTTAATAGGCATACATATACTGGTTTGGGATATGTTCAGGGCACACTGTCATATGTCTCATATGTTCAGGGCAACTGTTGTAGTAACATTCATATCGGTTAGGCTCAGAGCAATCGTTGTAGTAGCATTCGTATTGGGATATGCTCAGAGCAACATCCATATTAGGATATGTCCCGAGCACACTGTCATATGTCTCATATGTTCAGAGCAACTGTTGTAGTGAGATTCGTATGTCTCATATGTTCACAGCAACTGTTTGTAGCAATTATGTCTCATGTCAGTGCATATGTCCAGAGAGCAACTGTGATCTCCCTATGGACATGCTTGTTTGCTTGACCAGTGGGATGGTGCAGTCACAGAGAATGGTTGATGTGGGAGGAGTAATCCCTGGTCCCAGCTCCTTCCCAGCCCATCCACTCCTCCCAATCCTCCCAACTGTCGTCATTCACGCCCATCATGGGCTCAGGCTGCACGGGCGCATCGGCGCAGCCGCGGTCGACTGCGAATCGGGTGGAGCCACTGCCATATTCGAAAAGAAAGCGATCCATGATGGCGCGGTAGGCATGGTTGATGTGGGCAAAAGAGGGAGAGGGGGAGGGGGAGACATCCGGGTGGAAGCGGAGGGCGAGGCGGCGGTAGGCTTTCTTGATGTCCTCGCGGGAGGCGGTGGAGCAGACGCCGAGAGTGCGGTAGGGGTCAGGATCCTCCTCCGGCCTCACATTCCCACTGTGATGGTGGCCATGATAGCTGCAGTTGCATCTGACGATTGCTGCTGGGGCAGCTGTTGTTCTAATATCCTTCCATGTGATCCTGCAGAGCTTGACACCACATCTGCTGCTAAAAGCACAACTGCTGTGATGATGATGATAATGATGATGGTGATGGGCGCGGATAAGAGGAGAAGCGATCAGGGCGGCACCAGCTGCCATTCCTGCTCGTTCGGTTGACTGATATTGTTGCTTCGCGATCTGATGAATTTATTGGGCTATACTGGCAGCTAAAACGCACTCAGTGCCTGTACACGTCTTCACATTACACGTGTACACCTCCTCCTGTTTTTCTTTTTAAACGAGAGGGCGGTAACGTATATACCTTTATCATTTAATTTAAAAAAATCAACATAGTCAAGGTGGAAATTTGAAAACATGGGCCAGCCGGCTGCCGCCATGCAGCCCACAGCTTTTCCAACTCGTTTCCACGTCATCCCCCCCCCCCCCCCCCCCCCCCCCGTCTCTCTGGCGCAGATGATTGGTCCCTGGGGAACCTTCCCTTAGAGTTTTTTTAGTGCGATATATTTTAGAATGCTTCCCTTACACTTGAAGAATTAAATTATCATTAATAAGCATACCTCGAGGCTCGAGCTCGTAAATAATACATCTCTTTGGGAACACGCTAGGCACAAGGAGTTTAGAGTCCACACCGTGGCGAAGGTTCCCCCCACCCCCCTTTATTTAAATGGTATACCACTAAGTTATCTGCAATAAGCAATTCTTGAATTTAATTAATAATAAGATCATTTTCACTCCTCCATTAAAAGCTGATCCGTTAGCAAGTTAATGCCTGAGTTCTCTAAAGGTTACTAGCGTTCTGCGCGCGCAGAACGCTAGGCTGCTTCCCGTCAGCTTCGCTGCCTCGAAGTGGCAAGCAAACTTCGCTCAACAATCCATTTCTCATCTTTCTCTCTCCTCTTTTTCCTCTCTCTCTCTCTCTTCCTCCCCAAATTCCCTATGTCTAATTTTCTCTCTCTGTCTCTCTCTTTCTCTTTCTTTGCCTTCTATTTTAGTTTATTTTTTTCCTCTCTTGGTTTTCTCTCTCTCTCCTTTTTTTCTCTCCCCACTTTTCTTCTCTCTTTCTCTCTCTCTCTCTCTCTCTCTCTCTCTCTCTCTCTCTAATCCCCCCCTCTCTCCTCTCTTTTCCTTCTCTCTCCCTCTCCTTTTTTTCCTTTTTTTTCTTCTTCTCTCTCTCTCTCTCTTCATTCTCTTTTTTAAAAATTTCTTCTCTCTCTCTCTCTCCTTTTCTTCTCTCCCTCTCTCTCTCCTCTCTTTTCCTTCTCTTTTTCTCCTCTATTTTTTATTCTCTCTTTTTAAATTTTATATTTTCTCTCTCTATAATTCTCTCTACATGTTCTCTCTCTCTTCTTCTTCTTCTTTCACTTTCTTCCCCCCCCTCAGTCTCTCTTAAAGTATGTAAATTTTATATTTTTCTTATATATAATTCTATCTTTATGTTTATATTCTCTCTCTTCTCCTCTCTCTCTCTCTCTGCATCCCCTTTTCTTCTTCTTCCCTTTCTCCTAATTTTTCTTTTTTAATTCTCTCCCTCTCTCTCTTTTAAATTTTATCTTTTTATTCTCTTTTTCTCTCTTTTAAAGTTTATATTCTCTCTCTCTCTTCCCTCCTCTCTCCTTCTCTCTCCCTCCCTCTCTCTCCAAAAAAATATTTAAATTTTAAAAAGACTTTTCTCTTTTTTCTTTTTCCCCATATCTCTTCCTCTTTTCCTCTCTCTTCTTCTTATTCTTCTTTTTCTTCTCTCTCTCTCTCTCTCTCCCCCTCTCCTCTCATTTCCTTCTCTCTTCTCTTTTTTCTTTTTTTCTTCTCTCTTTAAATTTTTTTCTTTTCTTTTTCTTTTAAATTTTATCTTTCCTCTCTCTATAATTCTCTCTGTGTTCGAATTCTCTCTTCTTCTTATTTTCTCTCTCTCATTTTCTTCTCTCTATCTCTGTCCCCCTCTCTCATCTTTTTTCCTTTTTTCTTTTCTTCTCTCTCTCTTTCTCTCTCTCTTAAATTTTATATTTTCTCTCTCTATAATTCTCTTTCTCTATGTTCCCTCCCTCTCCTCTTTTTTCTTTTTTGCTCTTTGTGTGTGTGTGTGTGTATCCCTCCTTATTTTAATTAAACAAAAAGTTTACATTAAAAAGTTTAATCAGAGAAAGAGAGAGAGAGAGAGAGAGAGAGAGAGAGAGAGAACCTAGGCCCTACACATGAGAGACAGGGGGCAGGGGAAGAAGAAAAATGTTTGATTAAAAAAAGACTATTCTCTTTCCTCTTTCTTCCCCTTCTCTCTCTGTCTTCTTCTTTTTATCCTTCTTCTTCTTCTTCTTCTCTCTCTCTCTCTCTCTCTCTCTCTCTCTCTCTCTCTCTCTCTCTCTCTCTCTCTCTCATTCTATCTTCTTCTCAAAGTGTGTGAAAAACTATGTTTGAAAAATTTTAAATTAAAAAAATCTTTTAAAATGTTTAATTAAAAAAGTTTAAGTTAAAAAGTTTAATCTAATTGTGAGAGAGAGAGAGAGAAACTTTTGATTTAATTAAAGGAGAGAGAGAGAGAGAGAAAGAGAGAGAACCTAGGCCCTACACATGAGAGAGAGGGGGGGAGGGGGGAGGAATCTAATTAAAAAAGGAAGGGGGTTTTAATTTTAAAAAGGAAGGTGAGGAAAGGAGGCTTTAATGAAAAAAGGGAAGAGGAGAGCAAATGAGATATTACACGTGAGAAAGAGAGGAGGGGAGGGGGTTTTGATTAAAGAAAAGAGGTTTGGAAAAGGGGGTAGGTTTGGGAAGCCCTCTGGAGGTTCTAGGCTTTCCGAACCTATAGCTAAAATAATATAGTAGTAAGATGGATTATAAGAAGGAAGTGACTATAGTCAAAATTAGGAGAAGTGATTACAAGAGCTACTAGGGAAGAAAGCAAAACAAGAATATAAATCCAAGGGTGCGTGCTCTCTCTCTCTCTCTCTCTCTCTCATAGCTCAAGCGTTATTGCACCCATAGATATTTCCACGATAGCTTGAGGAGCGCCTACCATGATTCCTGGGTAGGACGACAATGATGATACATAGCTTCTTATCGATATATCATACGACCTACTTTAGGCTAGAAAGGGCAACCAAGACTAAAAACTCAAAATTAAGAAATGCTACAATCCCAATGTACTTACCAATCCTGAATGCAATCTGATATCGTCCGCTTTCTCAAAGCCATTGGAATCTTTTGGTTACAAGGCTCTCATTCCGTCCGCTCGACAATCAACTACTGAAGGTGCCATACAATAGAAACAAGAGCAATTTTAATTTTTCCTCTAATGCAGACCATCTTGTCGGCCCCCTCAATTCAAATTCTTCATAGCTCATGCAAATCATTTGTCAATAAAGATTCAAATCTCCAACCTTTGAATCAACACATTTGGTACATCGTTTCATTGATCTTTGCGTATTGTGGATCATGAGTTAATTTGTCTCAATCATGTTAATCAAAGTAAGTACCAAGGTTGGTCACTTAGTTTGTGCCAATTATAATACACAATCACATTACAATCATGTTGGTCAAAGTAAGTGCCAAGGTTCATCAATTAGTTTGTCTCAATCATGATACACAATCACATTATTTAATATGCAATAGTTAGTTCATAAGCTATAGTACGTAAGTGATGATAGGATAGCAACCCTAAGGAATCACAAGTGATTAATCAATCATAAGGAATCATGATTAGTGAGATTGCAAAGGTTGATGACCTGGCCAAGTTGAGTCCTAGCAAAGCACACCCTTAGCACTACCTTTGATAGCTGGCATGCCATGATAACCTACCATAGCTAGACTTGATCATCACTATATTGAAGCCACCACTAGATTTAGCACCACCACTAGGTAGAGTTGGACGAAATGAAGACCTAGGCAGGCAAATGCAAAGCAATGAGTTGATGACTTGGGCAAGCTGATGGTGGAGTGTACTAGGGCTTGTAAAAGATGAGTTGAGGCAAAGCAAGGCGAAGCTAGTGGACGGCTTGGGAGCTAGCAAGGAGCTCATGCATTGCTAGAGGTAAAGAAAATAAAACTTTAAGTTAGTAGGGCAAGACACGAGAGAGAGAGAGAGAGAGAGAGAGAGAGAGAGAGATTGTATTATTATTAGCTAATTAGTTAGACTTATGTAGTATTACAAGTATTTGTAGTAGTTAATAGTTAATTATTAGTTGTAGTATTAGTAGTTAGACTAATTATTAGCAATATAAGTAGTAGTTAATTAGATAGTTTAAGTAGTATTTATAGTAGTTAGGAGTTAATTAGTAGTAAAATGAAAGGAAAAGAAAACAATCTTTTGAACATATGGGAAAAACAAAAGCGTAACGATATTTCAAATATACTTAGAAAAATAAAACTGTATATCTTAAACAAACGGGATATTTTGAATGGACGGGGGAATGGCACCTTCCCCCATAATTATTCAAATACGAAGAGACCTATGCCAACTCTTTGGCATGCTATATAGCATGTTTTTTCATTTTATTCATTGTTTGAAGTATTTTTAATGTTTATTGATATTATTTATTTATTAGAATTAGCATTAAGAGAACAAATAAAAATCATCATTCTCACATGTAAAAGAGATAAACTGGCTATATATATATGTGTGTGTGTGTGTGTGTGTGTGTGTGTGTGTGTGTGTGTGTGTGTGTGTGTGTGTGTGTGTGTGTGTGTGTATTTACGAAGTATAGCATGTTGTTTTCATAAACAAGTATGGTGTAGTTGAATGATAAAAATGTATTGTTCACATTTGCATTAATGGATACTATACAAAAACAAATTCATAGGGCATCCTTCAAAACTTTTAGAAAAAGGAAAACTATGGCTTGTAGAAAGGCATCATTAAAACCCTTTGCTACAACTTGGTATGACATAGATAAATTTGAATCATCTAGTGCAACAGAATGTGAAAGCATCATTGGAAGACTAACAATATGTATATCCAACAATATATCACAATGCAACATCATGCTGTCATATTACAAAAGAACAAACCATCCACATAAGAAATACGAGTAACAATAGCTTTGTCAAGCACTATTCACCTCCCTACAGCCATCAACATGATGATAATGAAATGCCAACCATGTGTCTTGCGAAGAAAGACAAAAACAAATACGTGGCCTCACTATTACTATAGTACACAAAATGAATTCTCAATGCAAAGTCGTTACAACTTCAACTATTGAGCATCATTGATACATCCATCTCAATCTCCAAAAATGACAAGAGTAATTGCCAATAAAACCCTCGACCGTCAATGATCTATTCTCGACAACCCTCTAGTCTCTTGGAATGATGGATCGCTTTCATAGCCATCTACTAGAATTGACTTGACTACATCTGATATTGCTAATGTATTTGCTTTTAACATGTTACATAATCCACTAATCCAAAAGTACATGGCTATAACAGAATATCCACATCCAAGGATAGGGCTTTGTATCCTCAGCAAGCAATCCATCGAAAGGATTCTAGGGCTCTATCATGAAAGCTATCCATTCAACCCAATGCTCCAAGCAAAATATGAGAATGAAAGAGGTTATAGTTTGCTTGACAATATAGTCGAGCCAAGCTGACGACAAGCATTCCAAAGAGCCTATCAACACAAGCTCACATGCATCATATTACAAAATTATAACCATCTTGTAAAAAGAACAACAATGCTTAGGATGGATAGCTTGTCTAGAAGAAGCTTGCCTTGCCTAGATATCACCTTGAAAAATGCAGTGTTTCCATGCATGAGCCTTACATTTTGATTCCATACCAGCTAAAATAGGATGTCTTGATCATGAATAGCATAAGCACAACTTGACTACAAAATGGCATCAACAACTACATGTATACAAGCATAGTTTAGATGAGGAGGTCGTTGTCAGAGCGTTTGGGATTGAAAGTCTACCACAAGGGTAAGAGATAGTAGGGTGAAGATAGATTCAAGGAGAGCAATTGATGAAAGAGAAGGGGTTCAAAGCAATAGAAGAATACTCATAGAGGTGAAGCCTATCAATTTATTTCTGAATCCTAAGAAGATAAATCCCTTGTAGACCAAAAACGGGCATAAAACAATAGCTTTCTCTCTGCTACTCAGACGGCCAATTATTTGATGCTTCCATTGGCTTCCAAAGGGGGATAAAATACCAAGATACCTGGTCAAAACTCTCCCAGATCACTCCTTTTTCTCCTAGTTTGGAGTATTCTTTGCTACTTGTAAAATGTGATCACGCGTCACGCGATTTTGCCAATCCTTCTTTTTGCATAAAATCCTTCAAAAATGACTTTAAGCCACTTTCTTTTTTTTACATGTCATCTTGTTCTAGAATTTTTCTACAACTTTTGGATATTTACAAGAAATAATATCTAAAATATAAAAAATAGGCTAAACTTGTCTAGAAATGTAGTATTTTGGAACCATCCACACTACGGACACTGACACTAATGACTAATATGGCATTGACTCTCTACATCAAATGTAGTATTTTGGAACCATCCACACTACGAACACTGACACTAATGACTAATATGGCATTGACTCTCTACATCAATAAGAAAGCCAAATGATGATGCACTCTAGAGTTTTTCACACTGTGTCTGGATAGTGGTACGATATCCACCCCCTCTTAATCTACACATCTTGTGGCATGTGCCAAAGTCTTATGGATCTGCAGTGTTAGAAGAAGTATCCTCTTTGCCATGTCAATGTCTTCATCTTCTACCTCTTTTTTCTCTCATGTTCATGCTCAGTATCCAACTTCTTCAACTCATATGCTAAAGACTCCCTACGTTTGAAGAGCTTGATATGTTTTCCAGCCACTGGAAACCTTAGAGCTTGATATGTTTTCCAATCACTGGAAACCTTAGAGCTCTCCCACCCATCTCATTTAATGCATAGATAGCATTGTCAGAAACAAACCTTAGCACATATGGACCAAACCACTGCTTTGCCATCTTCCGATTGGCACTATGCTGATTTTCCAAGTTGTTGTCATAAACCAACACCTAGTCCCCTTCTTGTATAGCTCGTGGTCAAAGTCTGTGTCGCTTGTCAAACCTCTTCTTATTCTTGATCCTTGTAGTCTTCAATTTTTTCATGGCTGTCTCAATGTCTTCAGGCCTTCTTTCTAATTGTCTAATGCGTAGGATCAATAGCTCTTCTCTATTCAAACTCTCTTCCCATGGTGGAACACTCCAAGTAGCAATAGTCTCCTCAATAGGCATGATTGGCTATTGTCCATACATTAATTCATCAAGCATATACCATGTAATTGCACTATGAGTGGTCCTATCAACCCATAAAGTAAAGGGTAACATTCTTGGCCACTCTTTCATCTTGCCCTTGAATGACTTTGCTAATGCCTTAATAATAGGTTGATGACCTCTTTTACTTTTACCATTTGCTTTAGGATTGTAGGCTAAAGTTAAAGCCACCTTGATATCCAATCATGAAAAGAAGTCACAAGCCTCATCCGCATCCAATTCTCCTCTATCTGCAGCCACTTTACTAACACAACCATACTTGCAAAAGACTTCTTCCAATAAGAACATGCAAATTGCTTGAGTAGTCTTTGTATTAAGAGGTCGACCTTCCACTTGAATTTTCAATTCTTCTCATGCAAGCATAAGATATCTCATATTCCATAAACATGCAGGCATGGTAACCAAATCAACTACCCATTTGTAATGCATAGACAATAGATAGGCCAGTTGTAACCCATCTATATGCTTTACCATAGAATATATCTGATAGTACTACATGATTCCACATAATTCTCCACATCTTTATACATGTTCTACCACCAATACTTCCCTTTGATCTTGGCAAATGTGCCCCAAACTCTTCTATGTCCATCCCATAAACTTTCATAAAACTCCTACATCACCTATTGTTGGGAAGCCCTATGTCCCAATACACGTACTAGAGCTCCTCTCTTTTTCTTTGCATGCTTCCATAAATATTCATATTTTAAGATAACCCCATAAGCTTTTCTTTTAAACCTTTTGAATTTAGCTTCAAACCACTCAACCTTCTTTGTCATGAGGTTGAGATATTGGCCTATTTTTAGCCAATCATCCTCATACAACTCTTCCAAAAACTGTGTTCTCACTGAAGCATAACACTGATGATGCTTTCTCTCTACTGCCCATCTCTTCTCCATGGTTGTAAGTTCTTTTCTTACTGGTGAAATTCTTGTTACAATAGTTGTACCTATTGTATTTGCTGTTATGACAGTTGTATCTACATTAATGACAATTGTACTTGATTTCAAATCTGTGCCTATAGTAACATAGCCGCATACTAGTTCCACGTTGTCATAAAGTTGTTTTTAGCACCTATCACATCATCCTCTTCATATTACACTAGCTCGTCTTCATCTTCAAACCTTGCTCGTGAAAGCATGTCAGCCCGCAGGGTTTTCTCTACGTCCTGCAATATGCTAAAAATTAAGATTAAGTGACTTTATATATGCAATCCATTGTAACATGGCAATATCGAGAGTTGAGAAATTTACTGTCATGCCCAATAGAGGTAGACAATTAGTCTCTCTACCACTACATGAGCTCCCATAAAATACTCCCTATCACACTTAAGGACTTTCACTACACCCCAAAGCTCTATTTTGACTTGAGAATATTGTTGTTGCCATTCATTAAGGACCTTTGCTCCAAACCGAGTGACATACCTATTCCCATCAGCATCATCCTGATCCACTACCCAACCAATGCCAATTGAGCTTGTATCCGAGTTGTATCCATGGTGAGAATAATAGGCTGCCCATTCTCATAATTTGCTCTCTTTAGTGTTGGGGTTGAAATCAATAAGCTCTTTAACTTTTGAACTGCCTTCATATGCTATTTACCCAACCAAAACTTTTGCCCTTTTCTCAAGAGTTGATATAAACTTTTAGTCACATGAGCAAAATGTAAAATCCATATCAAGTAAAAGACACATGCACCCAAAAATCTTCTCACCTCGGATACATTTGAACATGTCTCCTGCATCCTACTTATGGCATCGGCATGTGCCCAATAACTAATACTTCCTCCACTCCAAAAAATGACTTTTCTCCTGATAGAGTCAAATGTACTTCTTCAAGATAGCTCAAAATCCTGTCACAATCACCAATATGATTAGCCACAAATCTTATGCATCCCTGTTCATTTAGCTCTTCACTTTTCTCATGGATATCACATCTTTTGATCGGCACATCATCAAGAAAGGGTAGGGTTAACTGAGGAATATACTCCCTCAAATTTTTATTCATAGCATTCATCATGTGCGCCATTGAATTGGTTTCTCCTTGTGAAAGTGTACATATCCTAACTAATTTAAGTGATGTCTTCATGGTAGTGATATCCTGGCTTTCCAATGCAAGCTGAAACTTATCATATCCTGAATATAAATCACCCATAGAGTAAATTGCCTTTTCTAAAAATGTTTCTACAAATTTATCCACTATGTGGCTTGATCCAACATTCCTTATGGTGGTAACTCCAAGATCCGCATCCTGATCTTCTCATTCAAAAGCTCCAATAGCTTAGGCAATATATGCCCGAGGCATGGGAATAGGATTTAAATTCCATGACACATGAGATACTGTAAAGATCACCGTAGGTGCAACTATGGTTGGATCACCACATCCAATTTCATTTGGTTGAAATGTAAAGGCTTTCCTATGCTTTGCCAACATCTGTAATAAACAAGCTCTTTCTATAGGCAAAAGGAAGCTTGTATCACCAATTTTCAGCTCTTGTAAAGTTTCAGCTATAAATTTACGTGCTACTCCATGTGGATCTTGTAAACTAGGTTGTTGAGTCACTTTTTCAGCCAACCCGTCACTTTCAGGTGGTAAAGGCAAAGCCACAAACTTAACCTTCTTTGCAACTGTTTTGTACTTTGTATCCACCCTTGCTTCAGTCCTGTTTTTCAACCCATATTGTAGCCCATAACATTCATGCTTAGCAAACTCTTGAATGACTTCATACATCTCTAAAGTGTCAACATAAATAACCTCTTTTTCTACCCTGTTTTCAGCATTAACTGCTATAGAAATTTCAGTCGTATCAACGTCAATCAGCCCTAAAAATAGCCTTGAAACACCTTTATTTGCAGCCAACAAACTATATGTCTTTAGCTCTTTTTCAGCCCATCCTACATATTTTTTTTCAGCCCTACGCATGGCTAAAATATTCTTAAAACTGCCAAGACTACATGCTATCCAATCTTGCAATCTAGATAAACATAATTTTTCCCTTTCTTGGAGGTATAATTATATTCCTAGAGGCACTGCCATAGCCTCCACTTATAGCAGTGTTGTCTAAAAACCCTTAAACTCTCGTGCATTAGGTGGCATGGGATTATCCAACAACACATCCCAATTGTGGGGATGATTCACACAAACAGTGAGAAATTGTATTGCCTTTGTATTGTCTTTACTCCGAAGCTAAGCATATGAAGAACCATCATCCAAGGCTTTTGTTTCTAGCCTTGATTTCGAAATATAGGGCTACCCCAAAATCAGTGGATAACTACATGAATCCTGCACAAAAAAATAATATTCATCCCTAACATCTCCAATAGTCACGGGTATATTCGGACAAGCCACATAAAGATCCCCTAATGAATTGTTTGCTGCCCACATACGCCATCTTGGATCTACATCAATTGGCCAACCTCCATTCTCATACAAGCTATGTGCCATAACATTGATTTCGGAACCATATATGCAATGCATCTCTCTTTCTCCCACTTTAACAATTGTCTCTGTTGTAGCATGAGCCCAATGCATTCGTGAATAATGATTGCTTGGAATAAAATGAGCATCTTCTTCTTCATGTACTTGTTGATGGATATCCCCATTATACATAGCCTTCTCTCTATGCTTACTTCTATCATAAGACCAATTTCAGCCCACAAGCTTGTTGTCTACACTCCCATTTAACCCATTTTCAACTTTACCTGCTCCAAATCAACATTACATGCATCATCATATTCCCTCTGAAGTTGTTTCTCTATGTATTTGTCAACTTGCATCAATGCTTGCAAAACTTCACCATCAAAATATATTTTTTGTTTTAGCATATCAATGATTGCATCATGCAATTCATGCTTTGCAATTCTAAGAACTTTGCCAAGTGTGAATTCCACTCTACTGCCAAGTATACAATCTTCCAAGACCGTTTTTAAGGTTTTTGGCAGTCTTAAGATCCGATTGTAACCTGTAACAGGGTTGATTACCCCTTTTCTTCCCTTCTAGTTTCTTCTCTTGAGGTGCATTATCCATAACATGCTCAAGTATGGCTTTTTCAACCTCTTTCTATTGCTCCATTTTACTTTGTGTTATGCATTTAGATGGGCCTCAAGAGGAACAACTAGCAGTGTGGTCATCTCTTCTTCTCTTTTCTTCCACAAGAGCTTCTTGATTATGAACCTTAGCCAAATACGCATCACTCCATAATGTTCTCCCTTGTTTACTCTAACTTACATCAGCCAATTCATACTTTGTTGTTGTGCCTTTTTCCATGCAATCTAATGCCTGCATGCATCCAAACATGAGATTTTTTTTCAACCATGCCTTCTTTATAAGCTTCTTCGGTCCTTTCAATTCTCAACCCATATGTGGCTACATCTATGGCAACAAATGTTGTCCTTGTGCTGCCATCTCTTCCAACCTCTTCTACATGCCACCATTTTCAAAATTTGGCTTTATTGAAAGACCATTTTCTGTTGCATGTATTTTGTCATCTTTCCAAAAGATTACCCTTTTCACTTCCACTTCATGGTACTCTATATAGTCTTTCTTTTCATGTTGTAAACTGTCACACCAAATGCATCTCCTCTTGTATCCTTCTTTGTATGGTCTTTGGGCTATTGCTCGACCCTTCTCTTCTACCTTAACATCCAAGTTTTCGACCTTTGCATAGATTTTTGTCAAATTCAGCCTCAAATCACGCGTGCCTTTGATTAATTCATCCACAACATCACCTTTAAGAGCCAGACCAAGATGTATAACCAGTTGTTCTCCCATAGCCACATGTACTTTAACTGCAATTTCAACCCCCTTTTGAGCACTGGGTGTGGCAGGTGTGGAGCCAGTACACCATCTTAGTTTCATCCACTCTCTCTTTACCAACATATGCACTGTCTCAGTTATATTAGCCCAATCTGATTTCAAGACCATTTTAGAAGAGGCATCTTCTAAACGATCAGTCAGCTTCTCCTGCAATATAGGATCTGCAGCCTTAAAAAACAAATCAATTTTTTGACTCTCCAATGATTGCTGCTCATTGGCATCCAACTGTGCATACGGACTTTCAAATTCATGGAGCAAAGTTGTAGTAGCCAACCCTTTATTGGACTTTTCAATCAAATCTGTAAATGTCTTTTTAGTTACCAATCCTACATCTCCCAAGAAAAACTCTTCTCTCAAAGCTTTCTTAAAAGTTTCCCAATCAGCATCTACCAAGAAAACATCTTCTCTCAAAGCTTTCTTAAATGCTGCTCAATCAACATCTCTTCTATGTAACTCATCAATCCGATCATGCAATGCATGCATAGCCAAACGGGAGAAATACTGGCTCCATGCATACTGTAGTACCCCATGAAACAACATCTTTTCTTCATACAATCGAATGAGGGCTGAAACATTTTGATCCTTAAACTGCTTCAATTCTTGTCCCACTGCCTACAATGCATTCACAATTAAGGAATCAATTATTTTTGCTTCCTACCGAGTTTGCATCTGTTGTTGTAGTAACACCAACTGCTACTATTAATGTTGCTGCAATAAAGCAATCATCTATTGTAAAGCATCACCCACTTAAACCTGCAAAACCCCCCATCTTTACACACCTGCTATTGACTTTCATGTTGGGTTTACCACTATTGGAGCATTTAGGGTCGAAAGTCTACCACGAGAGCAAGAGACAATAGGATGAAGGGAGATTCAAGGAGAGCAATTGATTGAAGAGAAGGGGTTTGAAGAAATAGAAGATATAAAAGAATACTCATAGAGGTGAAGACTATCAATTTATGTTTGCATCTTGAGAAGATAAATCTCTTGCAGATCAAAAATATGCATAAAACAATAGCTTCATCTCTGTTGCTCAGACCGCCAATCTGATGCTTCCATTGGCTCCGAAAGGAGGGTCAACTACTAGGATATGTGGATAAAATTCTCCCAGATCACTCCTTCTTCTTCTCCCAATTCTTGGAGTGTTGTTTGCTACTTGTAAACCACAATCATGTGTTGTGCGATTTCGTGAATCCTTCTTTTTGCACAAAATCCCCCAAAAATGGCTGAAAGCCACTTGCTATTTTTTACATGTCCTCTTGTTCTAGAAGTTGTCTATAGCTTTTAAATATTTACAAGAAATTTTATCTAAGATATAAAAAATAGGCTAAACTTGTTCTAAAATGTAGTGTTTTTGAACCATTCACACTACGAACACTGACACTAATGACTAATATGGCATTGACTCTCTATATCAATAAGAAAGCCGAATGACGATGCACTCTAGAGTTTTTCACACCGTGTTCACATAGCAGCACGACATCGTCAAACACATCCTCCACTATAGTATTCCCATTTCAATACCGAGATCCCTATCTTGGCACCGATGTAACTTGAAGGACCTTATCATAATGGTCGGTATATGGGACATGCCTCATTTCTTGCTTGCATTCACTACAAATGAGGTCACTAGTACAAGGTGGGCCAAGATCAACAAGTTGGAATGCCTTGCAAACAAGTTCAATCCTGAATTCTTATGGAAAGATTGTCCCATCGAGTGCATCATCCTCTTCCACACTAGGTTCCATCTTTTCTTCAACCAATACATTCTTGGCGAAGCTTCTTGCATTTGGACACATCCAGCATTATATCATTAGGTATGAGATCCAACATAGGGGCTCCTTACATGCACATGTCATCCTATGGTTACATCAAGTAGATGTTGCAAATATGATAAATGAGATATGTGCACACATTCCATCCATTGATGATCAGTGTAGTTCGACAAGAAAACTAAGATCCCTCATTATGGAAAAGCAAATTTATAGGTTCCATTGTGCTTGCTACATAAGCAAAGGTAACAACCATGGTAAATGTAATTATGGATTTCCATATGCCTCACATGATGATCCGAAACCAACAATAGACCCTAAAACTCAACTATACATCTACTATTGTCCTGGAGATGAGCACTGAAATGTTGTGCCATATCACCCAATGCTATTGCTCCTCTGGGGAGCTCACATGAATATTCAACGAGTAACAAATGCTTCCAGCTCTTAGTACATGCTCAAGTACACAAAGATGGTGGAGTCCATTGGAAAGTTAAACATTCAAATAGAAGATGCCAATAGACTTGGACTTAAATAAGAAAAAATCAATTTCTACTACAATACTGTGCAAGCCAGTGTCACCCATCGAAGCAATGTTAAATTTCTTATAGATTCCAATAGCCACACGAAGCCATCCATCAAGTACATCAATACGATAGCTCCCCTACAAAAATACGATAGCTGAAGCTCACAAGAACAAGGAATATCATCATGTACCCTATAGATCTTTATTATGCCCGACCATTGATCTTAAAGCATGTAACATTCTATCACTACCACAAAAACTACTGTATTACCAAAACCACCACAGCATTTGATCTTGACCCCTCTTTGTGACACTTATGGCAATACTGTGAAGCGACATACTAGACTGGTGCAATTCACCGATTTTCACCTAGGCCACAAAACTGAAGATTTCTTCTTTAACACATTATTGTAATGAACAAGATTTAGGTTAGAGAGAGAACTAATAAGCACCGATAACTCGGCACAATCATACTACATTGAGTGTGGACTTTGTGGTCCCATGGCCAATGAGGAAGACCTCAAAACGTTTATCACAAACTACATGCAAAGAAACTTGCTCACCTCAGACCAAACCCACCAACTAATGAAATGATTATTCAAAAGATTCCTTTAATTAAAGACAACCCAATGACATTCACAATACCTCCAACAACTTTCGATTGCGAAATCAGTGTTGCATCAATATGGATAAAGATGTTATAGCTCACAAAATAGTTCCAAATGATTCCTAACAATAGTCTAACAATAGAACAACAAGATTTTTATAACCACCTCATCGATGCGACATATGGTCTACGCGTCGTTAGCAGTACACCAACAGTAGCAGGTAGTGGAAAGAGCTTCCTTATAAGTTACTATAGTTACAATCTCATTGCCAAGAATAAGAGCATATTGTTGATAGCAAGCACAAGAGCAGATGCAGCTAGACTATGCAAGCCTATCCATGATGGTCCACTACAAGTTTAAGATACCTGTACTTACGTGCACAGAAATATCCAGTGTAGTTACAAGAGATGGACGAAGTGCTACATTGCAATAAGAGAAGTTGATGCAATCATCATCGATAAGCAATCCATGTTAACAAAGCACAATATTAGTGAGTTTGGGACGAGGTTTGGGAGTCTCCCAATTGCCATTTTTTGCATACTAAAAAGGTGGCACCCGGATAACATGCCCATAAGTTTCTCAAAACTATATGATGTGACCTATCATTGGAAATTTCTTGAAAAATAGAATCTATTGAGCTATAGAGCGCTCAATTTGGAGTTATAGTGTTCAAGTTATGACAAATCCAAAGATTTGACCACGTGTCCCAAACTTATGGGAAATTCCCATATTCCCCAATATGGTGTTACAAGGATAAGATTTGATATAATAGTGTGCTAGATAGTCAGCATCTACCAAGGTTCACTACTCAATCCATTCAGCAAAAGCTCATGATACTATTTGCCTATCTTGCATAGTTGTTGCCTATTTGCAACCATCATATCAATTTCTGTGAACAATGTCACATCACCTCCTCATCATACTGGCCATATGGAAAGCAATACACTCCAAAACTTAGTTTGGCATACCATTCCTAAAATTTCTACATATGATTAGGCAGCATCATTGTCTAACAAAGCAAGAGATACATGAATTCGTACATCATTGCATGATCGATAAGAAGGATGTCCTAGATTTCATAGACCATAAAACAATAAGTCTATGCACACACAAGGAAGATGTTCACAATTGCAACAAGTAGATTCTACACAAATACTACAAAACTAAAAAGATCCACACCATCAAAGTTCAAATGAATGCAATGATGAGCCAGTATTGCAAACCTACATGACAAGAACTTCCATGAGATAGACAAGATAGTAGTTGGGGCGATTGCAATGATAAATGAGAACATTGATCTCACCATAGATGCAGCAAACAGTGCGATGTGTAAGATCAACCATATCTACACAACAAACAATAAAATGATATTAGGAATCCAGGTCACGACAAAATGATATTAGGAATCTAGGTCATTTTGTCAACAAACCAACCCAGGGGGTCCACCTATAATAAATCCTCTTTATAATGTTCGTTCAAAAGATATTAAGAAATACCATTTCTTTACATGCTATAAGGCCTTAAAATGACCCCTTTTACTTTACCAAACTTACGATTTTTTTCAAATTGTAATTAAAAAACCCCTTTTGTTAATATAATCATGTACATTTGACTAAATATAATACCCTTTCTTTTGAACTCACGTGGTATATTACATGTTTTATAAGGTGGACTCCCCAAGCAAACCAACAACTCACCTTGTAGCACAGCAAACACCAATGCAAGGCACTGAATAGCAAGTGGTACCATGTATCCACATTCTCTTTGACACTCACATATAGGATCACCAATCACAAATCACAATGAGCCACAATCAACCAAAAAGACCTTCTATACATAAGAAGCATGTTTGCACCCGGGCTGGTCTACGTAATGCTCTCTCACATAATTGAAATAAGATAATTGCATATCTTCGGCATTCCAAATCCATCTTCCTTTGCTCTAACACCTTTCCTGACACCATGACTCAAGTAGAGAAACAACACAACTATTAAAAAAATCGACAAAATTAAATATAAGACATTCCATCACACAACAATCTCATATGCTTCTTCTAGCAAGTAATAAAGAAATCTTCAAAACCTTCCTTCAAACATTGTTTATTAATATACTAATGTGTTTGCCTAAATTTCTTCTTCTACTAATAGATTTATTAACATAATAATGTGCTTTCCTCATTTTCTCCTTTACAGACACACATCACTCGTGAAGGCAAAGATGAATCTGGATGAGATATGCACAATCCAAATGATATCTAGTATGTATAAAAATACAAATACATTACTTTCCCTAACCACATTGACCTTTGCATTTGCAAATGTTCCAGCTATACATCCAAAACCATAGGTACACCCAATGGTAGATTGAGAACCGTCTTGCAAATACACAAAATTTCTAAGATGTAATGAAAAACCAAATGACAATGGCAAACGTCGTTGGGAAAAAGCCATCAATATACATAAATGGATTCACAACGTACAACGAACCCTAAAAATTGATGGCCACATACACTCAAATTCTTGACAATGAACAATGTCTTGCATTAGATAACAAGATCCCAATTGGTACACAAGCTCCTACCAATTTCTCAACCTTCATTTTTACTTGAAACAACAATACTAACTCATATGCACTTAACATGCAGGACTCCTCAAAGACATATTTGACAGACTTGAAATTGAGTACAAAGACTCAGGACAATCTAGTACAAAAAGCATGGCCCAAGCACTTCTAGACACAAGAACAAATGGCATCGAACATACCCAATGGAGCTGGTGCACTACGGATTTTAAATCTCACTCAACCACTTGGTAGAAGTCATGAAAAAAGAAAGCAAGGACATGATAGAAGACTATATGAAAAAGATCCACTACAATCATGGTCGTAACAATCCTGTAATGATGATCGAGAAGGTCACATACTTATTGAGCAAAGAGGTTTACACCCAAAAATATGGTTCCAACTCTGATCCATTCAACAACATAAACTGTGTAATAGGCAAGTTCTCAAACATGACTTCTTCTCAAACATTTTAAATATTACTAATAATGAAAACTTCTCTTGTAGAAGTGCAGACAAAAGCAAACTAAGAAGAAGCCAAACTTCTGTCACCAATGCTAAATGTGCAGTCTCAACCACTGCAAGTCCTGCCACCAACTCAAGTACTTCCATATCATTCAGCACCATCTACAACTAAAATCCATGAGAAAGTCCAAAAGTGCCAAAGTAGAGACAAAAAAGTAAGTACTTCATCTACAACATAAGATGTAAGAGAAACGACAAGGAGTACGTAGGACAAATGACCAACATTGAGAAAAGAATCCAATAACAGTACAAAGAAATCTTGTCAAGAAAATGAAGAAAGACATAGAAACACTCAAACCATTTGAGGATAACTTCAAGGTTAACATAGAAGCAATAGTTGATAGCATAGAGAAGGCTACAAATTTTGAGCAAGCTGCCATCCATAAGAAAAATGCAACCATGATAGGGTACAACAACCTATATGAACACCCATCAAGATGTAAAACATATTATTTTTTGAAGAGAAAGAACCTCATTTAACATTGAAAAAAAAAAAAGGAAATTTCAACTCACGATCATTGACTCAAGGTACATAAGTATACATATTCTCCTTTCGAGATTCTCCATATATTTAAATAACGCTAAATATTATATGCAAACGTGCGTCTCTTTAAAGCACATCACATGTCTAAAAGCCATCAGTAAAACTGCTACATAAACATGCAAGAAATGCATATCAAACTTCATTCTACCTTACTTAGTTGAGCATGTCAACCTAGTTAAAGTTATGGATTATTGGAAGAAAACATTCCCTAAAATGAGGATGAGGACTTGGAAAAGAAGATTGAGAAGAGTGTGGAGGTTGACACCTTCCAATAGGCTTAACTTGGTACTTTGGAAGGTCTTTCTGACTAGGGAAAGATTACAAAAAAGCATGAAAGTCTATTGGCTATGGCTTGTTTACCAAAGGGAGGAGGAGATGGTTTGCCACGTGGTATGGAAATGTAGAGAAGTGAAAATGATTTGGAAGAAGATGGAGGACTGGATCAAAGCCACTAGATTTTATGCTAGATTTAGACTTAAGAGTGTCCTTTTTGAATCAAAACCCAAGCTCGATGAGGACTCTTTGAAAAATTGTAATGTTTGTTGGGTAGTAATGAGATAGGAACTCACTTGTCTTTGGGAGGAACTCTTGAGTCTAGGTTCATACCAATGAGTATAGATAAGTGAAAGGAAGAGGTTTTGGTATCCTTTAAAGGGATGGGTAGAAAAGATTTGTATTCAAGGTTGTGTTTAAAGCTTTAAAGAAAGTTGAACTATGCTAAGGTGCATCATTTGTTTTTGGCTAATGTAAATATTCATAATATGCAACTACATTATTTAAGAAAAGGTTAATGTCAGAGTATGTGCATAGTCTTTAGCATGGTAAGAACAACCTTACGATGACTTAAGCATATCATAATCCCACAACCCAAGTTTTGAACACAGATAGCCTCAAACTTCATACACGTGCATGTCCAATCACACACACAAAAAGGAGGAAGAGGAGGAGAAGATCACATAATATGAAAGAGAGATTCAACATGAGTTTTATACAAGAACTTTTATGAAGTAAATCATATGTGAATATTATGTATATTTATATTTATTTTTATATAGGTTAGGTAACTACAATAAACTATACTAGTAGTAGCCTGGTTGGATTTGCCAACCAATCCTACAAAACACAAATTATGCAGTTTGTGAGCTATAGATTTTTGCGAGTACTCACAAAAAAAGGAGGAACGACACACATTTGTGAACAAATAATATGCAAGTTTGCACTTAATATATCTTTCTCTCTCTCTCTCTCTATCTCAATAAATGAACTACCTTTCATAAATAACCTATCTTTTGTAACATCATAAGGACATCACATGGTTGGTCTCCCTTTGTTATCCACATCTATATTGTGTCTGAACATTCCCTAACATGACCCATGACTTGGCTTTGAAAATGATAAACATTAGCTATACTATTATCATTGTCTCCAATAATAGGCCATTTTGGAGATAATCACTCGGTCATCCAACTTATCTATTGCTATTACAAAAGAAAAAAGAAAATGTTGGTGCCAACACTTTTCTTATTATATTATATGTAAGGCTAACAAATATAAGATTTCCAAAAGCCAATTCGTTTCACACAAAATGAAAAGAGACTTCATGTTCTTGTTCTATTTATGGACCGATTTATAAGGACCAAGGCAATAATCTTGAAGATTGGATAATATGTGGATGGGAAAATAGGCAACATGTGCTTCAATGGTTTTTTCTAAATGAGACTTGAGAGATGAAAGTCATATGCACCCATTCATGGATATCTACCTTGTGTGACTATGAGTCACTATAGTCATACATGGAATTCTATCCCATTCTAAAATTCTACCAACACATTGTGCTTTGACTAGCCCTTACTGGTAATAATAGCAAAATGAGGCTAAGCTCAATCCAAAGACTGGAGAAACAATGCTAAGATTTTTATAATTATCTTTCCCACCTAGGCTTGCAATCATCTTCTTTGCAATCTATACATAATACCACATCCCATGCTATGAACGAAAAGCTAGCCTTGATCCCTCTATTCACTAAATCCAAGGTAATTTGTCTTCCCAAGGTTTAACTTCTACTTCACCAACACTTTGTCTGATCTTCAATATGGCACATGTCACTTCCTATACTTACAATTACATCAGTTATTCATTCTTTCAAACAATTCCTTCCCTCTCCAATCGACATGTCACTTCCCCTTCGTATAATCACCTTGGCTCAACATTCTAGGAGATCTTTACTTTCCATTTCCTCTCCTTTCACTCTATTCCCTCCATATTATGAGACTTCATGCCTTTTGATCTAGAATAAAAAATGTTTGAACTTGTAAGTATACTTGCCTTTAAGATACTAAAACGTACTATTAAGATGAAATGATTTTCATGTGTTTCTTTTGTTTAAGAACATTAGGGGATATTTGAGGTCTCAAAATGCCCTATAAGAGATCCTAGAGAGATAAAATATTTTATATACAAAGTATTTTTATTTTTTTATAAAAAGTACATTTTGATAAATAAATATATCCAAAATTGTTAAGAATTGATAATATTTTTGTGGATTGCATCAAACCTAGAAATCTAGGCCTCCATAAAGTGACAATGATTGACTTAATGAAGATCCTACCTTCTCTTGATAAAAGTGAAAGTGAATATTCAATTTGAATTTTTTCAATGTTTGGTTACCTCCCTCCATTCTTATTTTCTTATTTCTTTCTTATCCTCCTTACTAGTTATTTTCTCATTCTTCTTATTTTTTGAATTCACACAATTTTCCTACTCAAAGTTGCCGATCACATTCTTAGCTACCTTAACTATGGATCAATCATCCAATGATCTTTGTACCATTGGTAAAATAGCTCTCTATTATCTTCACATTGAGCTAGAATATGAGGATCAACCAATCAAGAAAAAAAATAAAACAAAACATTAATTTAGAGTCCTTTAAATATGTGTTTAGGTTTGAAGGAAAGGAAAAACTTTATCTTCGGTTGGATGGAAGTTATAAAGATCCTATTAAAAATAGTACTTCTCATTTTCATAATAGCTCTTCATTGATGAGGTTTATTGGTTATGGTTGTAATGGATTTTTAGGATATAAACTTAATCTTGTTGCAAAGAAGGATGTTCTTAGAATGGAGAATCACCTATTAACAAAACATAGAGATCAGTTGTTGCAAATAGTACATGATTATCAAAACAAAAGATTCATTCATTGGAGAAACATATCAAAGCATACCAAAAAATAAATAAATTAGACCTTTAAAATCGACAAAGAAATCTCATGAATATTTAGAATCTCAAATGAGGATGTAGTGGCTACAACAACGAAAAAAATCCAAGTAGCAAGCTACACCTTTTTACTTATGAATGTTGAATATAACTTTGCTTATAATAGTATTTGATTCATGATATTGATATGTTTAGGTCTCTTCTTTAGCCAAATGCAAGTGAGAGAGATGCTACATGTAATAGAGAGTAAAAGTGCCTGAATGCCTTAGCCAATATTTAGTCTACTAGGTTTAAATATAAAAGGCTAAGTTGTAACTAGCCTAGGATCTTTTTGCTATTTTTACAACATTACATATTTGAGGTCTCTACCTCCCACCATCTAAGAGGGTGCATACTCTTGGCCACCATAGCTTGGGGTGCATACCATGCCATAGCCTCTCATCATTTGATTCTCAGTCACAAAGGTAATTATCATTTCATGCCTAGCCACCTTGGCTATGGTTTCTTGGCATTTTAGTTGATTTCTTTGTATTTTCAATTTAATGGTTTCATGTGGGAATTAGCTTCTTTACATTGGTATCAGAGCAATAGTTTAGATTCTATCAGAATTCATTTTCATGCATTAGATCTAATTGTAGTGACTAGGGAGTGGAAATCACAATTAAAATTTAGTCACAAGAGTTAGTTCTTCCATAACTATGGCTAGAGATGGAGATTTGTCACAAACTATGACCAAGATGGAGGTTCTTGGCATGAACTAGTGGATAATAGTAGGCTCCAACTATTTTAGCATGTCATCATCAGATTTCAGCTTATTTTGAAGGATATTTGTTAAAAAGAGCTATGGGAGACTAGAGGCCACTAAAGTTACCTCATTTGAAAGTAGGGCTTATCTTCTTCTTCATTATCTCTCTCAAGCCTTTCTGTGAGCTTCAATGGTGGATTTCCTTGTATATTTTCTTTATTTTACATAATGACTTGAATCCTTATCGAAGTCTCATTCTACTTGACACATGGAGTATGGTCATAACCATTCTTGGAAAATTTGATGCAAAATGTGGTGGTCAATAGGATACGATCAAAATGCATTGTCGTCTTGAAGCTGTATTTGATAAACATAGAAGGTAAGGCTAGGAGGAGGGTACAATGCTACCCGCTACTATAGGATCTTGTTAATCTTTATAGAGGATCATTGTACATTAACTTGAGACTGTCTGCACTACTCTACAAGTGTGGAGGTTAGCTCCTCCTTCAGTACTTCCTGCTGTGGAGATGAAGCTAGCATTCTAGAGATAAGTTCCATGGAATTCCTAGCAACATAAAAGATCTCTTTTGATTATTCACATGTGTAGGCCTTGCCACTATCCCATGCTGACACAGCACCAAAACTTGCTCCTATCCTTGGAACAAGCTTTGTACTCTGTGTCCTTGGAGGAGTAAAGATTGGGGCTAAGCTCTCCACATCTCGGCTAGGAAAGTAAACTCCTCTTGTTCTTAAGCTCTTATATGTCTTTTCAAATACAGAAAGGTAACACAACTCCTCTGTTGATTCTCCCAAGATTCGATAAGCTCCAAGGCCTTCTCATGAATAATTGTAGGAGTTTGGGGGTCATCATTGGCCTTAACCATCTCATCTAGCACTCTTTTGGGTGCAACCTTAGAGAACATCTTCTCACAATTCTTAACACATGTCTCTAAGGGGACTCACATGAGTAGCTGAACTCGAGGGCTTCTTCACTCTAGACCATGGCACTGATTTCTTTGGGAGTTGAACTAGAAGCTGCTATGAACAAGCAAACCATACTTCATCAAATTTCAATGATAAACCAATTGTTAAGAACTACAAGAATGACAATGCAGATATGATTGGAGTTTCTAGTATGCTAGATTTATGCATGAATCTCACAACCCTAAGGGAAACTGGTATACTTATTCATGCTTGGATCATTAGGAGATTGTTGCCATGTGAGTTCAAAAGCCGCTGGAGATTGGGAGAGAGTCTCACTATCAAAGAGAAATCAAAGCAATAGTATTGCAGATGCACCACAACATGAGTGTAGTCTTGTGCAAAATCAATTGCAAGTTATGGTTGATAAATTGAAAGATACAGAAAAAGCTTGGTATATTTGAGAGTGGTCTATGCATCATCTTGTGGCAAGTTTCTTGAAAGAATCAAAGAACCACATTGAAAACAAAACATCCTAGCACATTGATACTTGGTATAGAGGCTGTTGATCAATAGGTCTTCGTTAGTGAAATACTCTATGCACACTTGATGACTTCTTTCATTGTTAGAAATCAAGGATTTGAATACCCTTAAGTACCTTAGAAGAAGGAGATATTCAATCCAGATTATACCAGCCGTTTGGAGAAGTACTTGAGGTAATATAAGTGTGGATTTATGCAACAGATTTCATGGACAAATGTGTTTTTCTCTAGGGTAATTCTTCTTGAGAATATGACATGCAAGATAGCACAAGATTGCAAGGCAAAATGTCATCATGCTGTTGAAGAAGGCATGAGTTGGTGACAGTGCTTCTATGAATACTTTTGGCTTTGGAGTATTTTGCAAGTTAACAAATTTGGCAAAGCTACTGTGAACAACTCATACTCTCCATGGAAGCTCTGCTCTTGAGGATTCCAATAGCCAGAATGCTTTGTCTTGCAAGAGGGTGAGGGCTTGACAATGGCCTTTGAGTGAGTTTTGAGCAAAGCAACATCCCACTTTGATGATGGTTCAATTGCAATAGGCTATTGTGTGCAAGGGAAAAATGGAATTTATCCAATTCAACTTTCTGATCCTTCATCATCTTTTCATATGGAAAAGATAGAGTGACAAGAGACGCTTGTTGACAAGAGGGTTAGCTTTGCTCTTTGACAAGAAGGGTTTTATAGAATGCAATAGAAGCATTTACTATCTGAGAGAGTTGTCATGATCATGCTGAACAATATCCATACTATGAAATTATTGCAGTAGCCCAAATCACTCCTCCCAAAATTACTCCTAAAATTGATGCATGGTACTAGGATCCTTAGTATTCATATACACAAATACAAACCTCTTACTACCCATGCTACTCAACTTCATATCAAAGAAAAGCCTATTGAGTTAGCTGCAATGGAGCTTTTGTGTAGAGATGCAGTTTGAGAGAGAGAAGAGATAGATACACATGATTAGTGGTACTAAAGAGTGTACATCAATAATGTTTTAGATAGGTATATGTACTATGTAGAACCTAGCCCTTATGGGAAAATACATGCACTGCCCTTTATCCCAACAACCTCCCCCCTAAAGGCAATGTGCCCAAAGGTAGAGGAAAATTTAGCTAAGTCTAAGTATATAGAAAGATGAAGAGAGTATACCTATCCAATACCCATCTTCTGCCTACAATGGGCAAACCTCTCTACTGGAAGAGCCTTCATGAGAAGGTCTACAGGGTTATCATCATTGTGCACCTTGACCAACTCAATGCTCTTGCTATCAAGTACCTCTTTGATGAAATGATACTTCACCTATATGAGTTTTGTCTTTGCATGAAAGATAGGGTTCTGTGCTAACATGATAGCACTATGACTATCACAGTGGAGAACAGGAACCTCAGTAATCCCAAGCTCAACAACTAAACATGACAGCCATAAGGCCTCTTTGCATGCCTCAGTGTGGCAGCCATATACTTTGCCTCCGTAGTAGACAGTGCAACACACTTCTGCAGCCTGGATATCTAAGAGACAGATCCCCCTATGAAGATAAACACATATCTTGTAGTGGAATTCCAGCATTCCGCATGTCTAGCATAGTCTACATCTATAAAGCCAATAAAATATGTATTTTGCTTACCAAAGGAGATGCACAAATCCTTTGTGCCCTTGAGGTATTTCATAATACCTTTCATAATACCATAGCATACATCAAACTGCCAACGGCTAAAGCATACAAAATCTTGGCCATTTTAGTCTTTTTATAATCATATGTAGGGTTGTCCTCTACACTGAGTTTCACATATGGAGGCAATGAAACTCCAATTGCTTTCCCCCCTCCATTTTGAAACATTGCAAAATCTTGGATACATACTCCTGCTAAGATAGATAGAGTAACCCCTTTGATCTATCTCTGAGTATCCACATCCCAAGGATGTGATTGGCATCACCAAGATCCTTCATGTCAAAGCTACCATGAAGACTTTGCTTCAATGAATCCAAGGCATGAGTATCCCTGCCGACAATCATCATGTCATCAACATATAGAACCAAGATAATGAGGCTGCCTTCTTAGTGTACAAGCAGTAACCAACTTGACTTGTCTGAAATCCCTAAGGCTGCATGAAAGTATCAAACTTATGACACAATTCTCACGGTGCCTATTTCAGCCCATAAAAACTCCGTTTCAATTTACAGACCATCGTCTCTTTGCCTTTAGCAACAAAACCCTCAGATTGCTACATATATATGTCCTCGTGCAAATCACTATGTAAGAATGCAATCTTTACATCCATCTGTGTATGAGCTCCATATATTGACTTGTCTGCAAAACTAAGCTAAAAATAGTTCTTAGAGTGGTCATCTTGACTGCAGGAGAGAAGATCTCATCAAAGTCAATTCCATGTTCCTGCTTGTACCCCTTTGCAACCTCTTAAGAGAGACAGAGAGAGACAGATAGAGGAAAACCAAGAGAGAGCATAGTCATGCTCTCATCCTTCTATCCATTATTCCATTACTCAAGTGTAAGTCATACATAAGGTTTTAACTAACCATGACTAACTCTAGTTAGGTCACACTGACTAACCCGACTTATTAAATGTCCCATATATGTTGATACAACTGGACACAGCTAAGACATTGTCGGTCACACAAGAGCTTGAAGTCTCAACACTCCCCCTCATGCACAAGATAAAACCTATACACCAAGTAGCTATCAAAATTAACTGAACTTAACTTTACCCAGAGACTTTGTTTGCTACTTGCTCATCTGTCTTCACATGCATAAGATCCACTTTCTCTACAAGAACCATCTCTCTAATAAAATGGTAGTGTAACTCAATGTTGTTAACCCCAAGTCGAGATGGCAGAAAAAGGAAGGAAAAAGCAGAAAAAAACATGGAAAAAGAGCAAAGACACGCAAGCGACCTCCAAAGCTAAGCCGGGGCAAAAAGCATAATTTTAAATGAAAGGTGCCTCAAAAAACTTGGAAAACTCTTGTAAAAGAGCGCCAGGCTCTCTCCTGTGCCAATTGTAAAATATTAGACGGATGTAGGCTAGAGGCATAAGGCTAGAAGAGGGAAATGGAAAAAGGACCTTGTCACAATGGCCGATCATGTAAAAAAGTGATGGGTGCCCATGGGATTTTAGGGCTTGTATATAAAGTTCAAAAAATGAATGGAAGCTCATTCTTTGGTGTGGGGCTAACAAGAGATCTCTTCTTCTTCTCTTCTCCTCATCTTCTTGCTTGTGTGTGCTCTTGAGAGAGGGAGTGTGAGAGTTAAGGGATTGAGTGTGTGAGAGTGAGGGATCAAGAGGGGTGAAGCTCTTCACCATCTCCTCTTCTCTTCTCTTTTCTTGCGCGCGTGGCTATGGAGGATGGAGCTTGGAGATGCAGGAGGCTTGAGGATTCTTGAGCTTGCATCTAGGATCGTGGAGCTACCGGGGTGTGCAAGAGAGGAGGCAACTCGTATCGGCATCAAGGTAAGCTCACTACACTCATAGGATCGACGGCACATCAGTTAGGTGAGAGATACCCATTAGAGCTCGCTTGAAATGCTTGAAGCAATAAGCGGTCCGTGGGTCTTGGCGATTGAGCGTGAGCTCCCACTACATTTTGGTTCTGTTGTCGGGACCAACGGATTCAAGCTTGAGCACTTGTGCACCTCATATCGAGCATCGAAGTAAAGGATTCATCCCCGAAACGGAGCTTGAGATAGGTAAGAAGTTTGGGTGTTTTTGATCTTCAAAACAAGTAAGTATTTTGGGATATTTTGTTTGTTTGATGATTGGGAAACATGGAGAAATTATTTCAGTTTTTTGCTTTCGATTCTTGTTGCATTTAGCGTAGGTTAGGATTAGGAAATCACACCGAAGAAGGGTAGGGTTTACTGTTGCAAAACAGGGCAAAAATTGTGCAAAAAATGGTAAAAAGCTCGCTTGTGATACCTAAGATCAGCGAGTGAGTGATTGGGGGCATCAACACCATACCCGAGAAGGGGTATAAGAGCCAAGAGGCCAAGGGAGAGCTCATTTGTGACCATTTCAATGAGAGAGAGAGAGAGAGAGAGAGAGAGCCATCGCATGATTCGATCCGATCGCACCATAGACGAGTCTACTACTCTATTCAGGTATATGAATCCCTTCCCCTATCCCCCTAGATAGGATCTGGAGGTTTATGCTTGCTATGATTGATTAAATCGCAAGAATCGAGCAAAATCGACCTCTCGCAGTCGTCGTCGCGCCGCGTTCAGCCCGTCCGAGCGGTCGCTTCTGGGCAGAGTCCCAAAATCGACCCTCGGTCCTCTTTCTTCGGCCCACTTGGCCCAAAACCCTAATCGGCCCTCAGCCCCCAGACCTACTCGGCCAGTCCAAGTCGACCATTTCGACCATCGACTAATTCGGCCCTCGGCCCCGTCCGAGCCAACCTGTCCGAGCGACTTTTTCCAAGTCTGCGCCTCAGCCCGTCTGATTCTACCCTGTCCGAGGCACGAATTTAGCCCTCGGACCATGTATCTCAGCCCGTTCGAGTGACCCACTCGGACCCTGCAATTTGGACTAGCTGGGTCGAGTGTACATTTTTATCAAATTCTCAGAAATTTGACTTGACCCGGCTAAGCAGCGCAAACTGTGAAAGTCTTTCTGACGCTCAAAACTTGATTCTGGCACACGGAATAGACAAAATCGTAGGGAGTAGCCACTTAGAAGCTTGAAGTAGGCAGCAGTGAGACCCAGAGACCTAGATGTAAAGCACTGAGCAGTTAAAACTTGATTGGCCAAAAACAAACGAGGCACCATATTAGAAAAACCGTGAACCCTGTCAAGGCGGCTAGAAAATTGACCAACAAGCCTATTAGGCCCAAAACAAAGCGAGAGTGCGTAAGACGCTTCAAGATTGTTTGCTGCACTCACCTTGAATTTCCGCACCTGAATGCACTTAAGGAAATTGAAAGCCTGATTGAGCACAAGTGCACGAGAAGCGACATGCACACTGAGTGACCCTAAATTGAGGATTGTATTCAATAATTAAAGGAACTCACTCAGATAAACCACTCAAGGAACCCACCCATAGGATAGGACCCAAGACATAGACAAACCATCAATGCGCGAAGTAGGACCAGCAGGTGGCATCAACGATGTGGATTTGACAAATCTACTCAACCTGATTGATAGCTTGGTGGAGCATGACAATACGACTATGGCAGAAGGAGGCTCAAACCATAGGTCTAATGAGGAACTCGACTTGAAAGTCTTCCTGGAGGCTATTCAGCAGAAGCTGGTCAGTAGCTACGATGCACATGCTCGTACGAGCACCGTGGCAGGACGGCAGACGATATCATCGCAGACCTAGAGGAAGAGAGAAAACTAGCCCACAAGGCTTTGCAAAGCATAGTTGAATACAATAGGGACTAGTAGGCTAGGAGCCAAAGGCAAAGCACGGAGTTGCGTGAGGTAGAAGAGTGCTGAACTTAGCAGGTAGAAACTGAACAGATCACGAGAGAGCCCTCGAAGGAGACTTGACATTGAGTGAGCTTTTCATGAAGCGACTTCTAGATAACATGGCAGCAGAGCAAAGTGCCGCAGCACTAGCGACATCGTGGCTGATTGTAGGATTAGGAGCGAGCCAAGGCTCAAAGAGCCAGTCTAGAATCCCTATTGTTACCAAGCAACTCGACAAATACCAACCCCACGATGATCCATACAGCTTTGTAGAGTAGTTCGAGCAATTTTGCGAAGCCAACGGCCTCAACGACCTGACTCAATGCTCTCAAGTGTTCGGGCTCTGCTTAGGTGATAAGGGAAGGACTTGATATACAAGCCTAGATGCCGCAGAATGAGCCAGCTTCAGTGGCCTCAAGGATCTCTTCATTAAGAGATTCGCCGAGCCTGGATACTCCGATAATCTACTAGTACGCTTGATGAACGTCAAGCAGAAGGAGAAGGAGGACATTCGCGACTATGTAACCCACGTGAGGAGTCTCTTCAAGAGAATCCCTATGGGCCAGTGACCGACTGAAAGAGCAGTTTCGACTGTATTCATCAGCGAAATTCGAGACGAGGAGTTATATAAGGCTTTGGCAGGCAATTCAAGCTTGTAGCGCGATGCACTAGCTAGAGTGTTCGAGGAAGCCATCAGAGTCGATGATCAGCTGAAAGAGCGGAGCTCCAGGAGCTCGAACCTAGAAGAGACCAACTCGCGAAGCTCAGAGAGAGCATCAGCCTCTAGTGAGCAATCAGTACCATCATCCCAAGATAAGGGGAAGGCCACCGAGATGACTTGGCTGATGTAAAGAAGGAGTTAGCCAAGTTGCAAGACATGTTGAGACGACCAACGTGCCCACACGTCCAATGCGTGTACTGTGGCAGAAACCACTTGCCAGCCGAGTGTCAAGACCCTAGGTCAAGACCTTGTGCTAACTGTAGTAGGTTCAGTCATGACGTCGCGCATTGTAGATTACTAAGAAGACTTCCGTACTCGCAACCCTACGGCCAGCCTTACCTAGCGAACAGGCTGCAGCCATTCTTCGGAAGGGGAGCCCCATTGGCCCTTCCTGCACCTAACGACATTAAGCCAGCTATTCCTAGGATGGACATAAACCCTACTGGCATACCCAGACCACCTGGTCCTTACGTGACCCATCCACCGAGCGATGCTCCAATCCACTACGTGGAAGAACCAAATGAGGAAGAAACTTACATATGCCCTTACGTCTCGCATGACGATGAGGGAAACGCTATCCTCATGGATTATCGCCCCGTGCCAGTGATGGCATTAGGAAGAGGACAAGGGAGAGGCCTAGGAGGGCAGATGCAGGATCCAATCACCTGTTGGACTTGCGGTCACCCAGGTCATGTCTCATCACGCTGCCCTGAAAGGGAGCAGCAAAACAGAGACGAGGCTGACCAAAGGTGTGTTGAGTGCGAAATCACTCATCTCTTCGTTGATTGCCCAAAGTGAAAGCCGTCTTCTAGCTCAGCCAATGTACCATCTGTCCCAATAGGGCTGTTTGGTGTCAAGAACCTCGATGGGGAGGCTACACCTATCCCATTGCAGGTCATGACCCGTGCCCAAACAAAGCAGGCCGGCATATCACTGCCAGGACCTAGCAACCTTGATGCAGCTTTGATAGGGAAGAAAAGTCACAGGCGGAAGAAAAGAAGAGGTCAGAAGCTAAAATTGCACTAAAAACGGAGAGTGCTACAACTCTACCTGCTGGAAAGAAGGTCTCTGACGCAGAGGCAGAGACTTCAGTCCCTAAGATGACTGAAAAGGAAAGTGCTAAGGTAGGGGAATACCCGCATCCGAAATGACAATTAGAGGCTATAGAAAAAGTGAAGGAATGGGTGAAGGAGGCTCAAGAGCATCTAAAAGATGCTGAGCCCATCATAGAGGATGAGATCGATGATCTCTCCAACATAAGCATGCCAATCTCACCTCCTCAACCAAGGTTGGGAGAAGCAACTGCACCACAAGCAGTGCGGCCAAGGCCAAGCCTTGATGCTACAGGGCCGCAGATCAGTCACAGCCCATGGCTAGGACAATCCAGATTAGGAGAAAGATGAGCACCCAACGATCTCCTGACCACGTTGGTGACTACCCCTGTAACACTTAGCCTGGGATATCTGCTTAGGCAGTATCCCACCCTATGGCAAGATCTTAAGCAGTGGGTTGAAGGGTCACGAGAGCAGGTCACGGCAGACCCTCATGACCATGATGTAGAGATGCAAATACTGAGTTTGACGCTGCACTCTATGCCTAAATCCTTACACGTTAATGCCTTCTGGGAAGGTTCCGAGATGCATGCGGTCTTACCGGTTCTAGCCCTAGGCAATACAACGAGAAAGGGAATCGTGGACATGGGAGCTAGGGTTAGTGTGGTTAGCCACACAGTGCTTCAGACTTGGGGAAACCCGCCTGTCGAAACTGCTAGGTTTAATGTCACATTAGTAAATGGTATGAGAGTCAAGCCATTCGGGGTGCTTAAGAATTGGCTAGTGAAGATCGCAGGTGTCCAATTCTCTATGGACTTTATAGTCATGAAGGGAGTGGACTACGATATCCTATTACGCCAACCCTGGATGCACAACGCTAGAGTCATCGAAGATTGGGGTAACGGCTTGATCTTCCTTGGCAATAGAACGGATGCCATGAGAATAGAGATGGATACTTGGAAGACCTCACCAGTCGACTTAGATGCCATCTTTGCTATGCTCAAGGGTAACACCCAAGTCAAGAAGTCCTATGGGCCCTTGACCAAGTATATCCCATGCCCAGAGGATGAGCAGGATTGGATGCACGTCCTTGCTACAATCGACTTGCCGTTCTCAGTGTCAAGATTGTGGGAGAGAAAGAAGGAGTCTCACTTGTAGCTTTCTTGCTTGCACAATGGGGGAATACACACAAGGGTGGAGGCTGAAAACAGTTTTCCTCTTCTTAGTTGTGTAAGCCAAAAGAACTCTAATACAAAGAAATAGAAGAACCCTATATATGGGTCTCAAACCAAACTCAACTAACTAAGGTGGCATACTAACTGAGCCACGAACTAGAGTAGATAAGGATAGCTATCATGTAGCTATTATTCATGGGCGGTGTACCAACCGCGTCTGGAACTGACAAGTCGGTGACATAAATACACAACGGTCACCCTGGCGTATCACGAGTGGAGCTCGATATCTCAACACTCCCCCTCGAGCTCAATCCCAATTCCTGCACACCAAGCAGGTCTCTGAACTTGCGCAGCTTCTCTGCGCCCAATGCCTTCGTAAATATGTCAGCTACCTGATCCTCTGTGCTGACATAAACTAGATCAATAAGACCTAGTAAAACCCTCTCTCGCACATAGTGATAATGCACCTCAATGTGCTTTGTTCTAGCATGATAGACTGGGTTATTTGCCAAGTGTATACTACTCATGTTGTCACAATAAATGACAACTGGCCCATCTGTAGACTGATGCATATCATAAAGTAGCTTATGCAACCAAGCTACCTCACATGCAGCCATTGATGCACCCCTGTACTCAGCCTCTGTGCTCGACAAGGCAACTGTAGGCTGTTTCTTGCTGCTCCAAGTGACTGCAGCACTCCCAAAAGAGAACACATATCCACTGGTAGATCGTCTATCAGAAATACTACCAGCCCAGTCAGCATCAGTATATCCATGCAACTGTATCTGAACCCCAGTCTCATAAAATAGTCCATACTGCAATGTGGACTTCACATACCTGAGTATGCGTCTAGCCGCATCCAAATGCGATTTCCTTGGAGCCTGCATAAACTGACTTACCAATCCAACAGCATAGCTCAAATCTGGCCTGGTAATAGTCATATAAATCAAGCTTCCTACTATGCGTCTGTACATAGTAGGGTCTTCCAGAATCTCACCTGCATCTGCGCTCAGCTTCACATTCTGCTCCAAAGGAACTGAAATAGGCTTACAGCCTGTCATCCCATATTTGGACAGCATGTCCAATCCATACTGCCTCTGCAAGAGCTGTATCCCACTTGGTGATCTAATCACCTCAATGCCCAAGAAATAACGCAGCTCTCCCAAATCCTTCATCTCAAACTTCTGCTTCAATAGTATTTTCACATGAAGGATATCTTCATCACTGTCACCTATCATAATCAAATCATCAACATAAATGACAAGGAGCATAATACCTTTCTCTGTTTTTCTCACATAAAGTGAGAAATCTGCCTTGGAAATCTGAAAGCCAATAGTGACAAGATACTGTCCTATCTTGTCAGACCATGCTCTAGGTGCTTGCTTCAAGCCATACAAAGCTTTCTTCAACCTGCAAACAAACTCAGGATGAACAGCATGCAGATAACCTGGTGGCTGCTCCATATAGACCTCTTCTTGCAAATCACCATGCAAGAAGGCATTCTTTACATCCATCTGATGTAAAGACCATCCCTTTGATGCAGCCATAGCAATGACTGCTCTTACGGTTGCCATCCTTGCAACCGGACTGAATGTTTCTTCATAGTCAATGCCATATGTTTGTGCATACCCCTTGACTACTAATCTTGCCTTGTATCTGTTCACAGAACCATCTGCATTGTGCTTCACCTTATAAACCCACTTACAGCCAATTGCATTTTTACCTTTAGGCAAAGGTACCAATTCCCATGTAGCATTTGCTTCCAAGGCATCCATTTCTTCATCCATGGCTTTCTCCCATTTTTCTTTTCCCATGGCTTGCTCAAAAGAAGTGGGTTCTGGTTCCTGTATCACCTTGACCATATATGCATAGTGAATGGCTGTAAATCCATCATATTTCAGCCTATCCACAGGATACCTAACTCTGGTAGACCTGCGCAAAGTGGGTTCACTCCCAGGTGCTCTCAAAACATCCCTGGTCTTCCTTACTCCAGGTGTAACAATAGAAGGAATACCCAACTCATCATCAATGCTCTGTTCTGAGCCACTGGATTCACCATCCACATAAGAGTGACCTGCATTCACATCAAACATGGGCTGATCAACCTTCTCTTTTCCTTTTCGTGATACCTGCATACCACTATCTGCATTACTTTGAGAAGATTCTCCTGATCTCACTCTGCCTGTCCATGGCGAAGAATGTGAACCACTGCTAGAGGACGCTCCAGGTCCACTAATATTTTGTGGCCGCTGCTGTGAATTCTGTGCAGCATTACCATTTTGTGCATCTACATCATCAATCACATTTACTGGTTTATACCAGCTACTCATCTCATCAAAAACAACATCTCTGCTCACTGTAAACTTACGAGTAGAAGGGTTATAGCATCTATACCCTTTTTGCTGCAGAGAGTAACCAATAAAGATGCACTTCTCAGCTTTTGGATCCAACTTGGATCTCAACTCATCTGGCACATGTACATAGGCAATGCAACCAAAAATTTTCAAATGAGAAATATCTGGTTTCCTACCAGTATACCTCTCCTCTGGAGTCATTCCATGTATTGCTGCAGTGGGAGTCCTGTTCATTATGTAGACTGCTGTAGCAACTGCTTCAGCCCAATAAAAATCTGGCAGGTCTTTTTCATTGAGCATGGCACGAGACACCTCTCCAATATGTCTGTTTTTTCTTTATGCAATTCCATTTTGCTGTGGGGTATGACTGCATGAATATTGCTGCTTTATGCCATGCTCCTGCAGGAACCTTGCAAACTCATTTGAGAGGTACTCTCCCCCTCCATCTGACCTTAGGCATTTTACTTGCAAGCATGTTTCTTTTTCAACCATAGCTTTAAGAGTTTTGAAATGCCCAAAAAATTCACTTTTCTTTTTCATAAAATACACCCAAACTTTTTTGCTATAGTCATCAATAAAACGGACAAAATAATGACAGCCTCCAAGAGATGCAGCTTTAGTAGTCTACACATCAGAGTGGATTAATTCCAATGGCTTCTTACTCTCTTGAACATGTCTAGGAAATGGTTTCCTTGCCTGTTTTCCAAACTGACAGGCTTCACATACCTTATGCATTTCTGCAACCTTGAATTTAGGCAATCCAGCAACAATATTTTGGGCCTGTATTGATTTAAGTCGTTGTACATTAACATGACCAATGCGTTTATGCCAGATATCAATATCTGCAACTACACCGGTCCCATGTGCAAACATTGCTGCACTCAATTCAGACATGTCTGCATCCAACGTAAACATTCTGCCCTTCTTCTTTCCTTTTGCTATCAAGCTCGATATCTCAACACTCAGATCATGAGGCGTATGAGCAAGCCATCAAAACAATCAGCAAGTCTAATGACACACCCTCCGTACCAGTCTGCATGATGGCAGGAATGACTTGATCGAGGAAGAAGAAACGAGTCTTGTCACTCTCTTGTGAGAGTACATAGACGTGCTCGCGTGGTCCTTAGAAGAGCTTAAGGGCTAAATCTGAGTGTCATGACTCACAATATACCCATGATGCCCGACGCAACACCGATCAAGTAGCGATCATACCCTATGAATCCAAAACACGCTTATGCTGTCAAAGAGGAGATTGATAAGCTAATGAGAGCGGTGTCATAGTTTTCGTATAAGGGCTGCACACGGAGTTCTAGTTGCAACAAGGAAAGAGACTAACAAGAAGAAATCGAATTTTTGATGCCAAAGTTCACTATATTCCTTGTCAAGTAAATTACATGAGGTCCATGTTCAGAAAAATCTGTAGTATCTCATAAATTGTTATGCATTCAGGTGTTTGAAGACAGTTATGCCTTTGGCACATAGGCTTGAAGAGACTTGAAGAGTTCTGCTGGAATGAGTTCTGCTGGGCAGCAATTTTGAGCCTTTTCTTGATTTAATCATTGAGCAATCAACCCATAAATCTGCCCAACATTCAGCACCAGTTCAAGGCTATTTTCAGCATTCAAATTTCAGCAAGTCTGTGTGAAGGAAGGTCATTGATGTCTTTGTAATGACGAAACTCGGGATCATCAGCACAAACAGCTATGATTTTGTCATCTTTTTCACCCTGATCTCTTTATTGTTTAACCATTTGATTTGTTCACTACCAAACTAGTTGTACAAAAAGGTCACTGTTTTGAAACAGAGAGGTTTCTTTGCAAATAACTTTGAACAATGGCCTGCTTGCACCAAGTCCATGCTATCTCCCAAGACACTGAACTGTTGTAGGATCTTTTGCTGTCTAAATTGGCTTGACCATATGAAGATACTGCATCAGAAATGTCCAAAATTTGAGCAAAAAACTCAGGATCTTGAGCACAGAAATTCTCTATTGATTTGCATGGAATTCAAAGGCCCTCTACAATCATGATGATTGGTTAACGTGCTGAAGTTCCACAGATTGTGCCTTCCCTGGTTTGTAATTGCTGTTCAGCATAACTCTGAAGTGCTACCATCTCTGTTATGTTGCAATCACACCTTAAAGTTCCACAATACTTGCAAACATTTGGTTCATCAGAATCAAGTCAAATAAACTCCACTGGATGACCAAGAGCTGGATTTGGGCCCCCTATGCATGCCACAACACGTCCTTCCATAGGTATGGGGGGTACTTCACTGATATATTCCATCGGTGATTTTCTATCTAGTTTCTGCATCCACTTGGCTGTGTGTTTTTCGATCGAAGGCAGAGGCTTCAGTGAGTGACGAAGACGATGAACTGGAAGTCAACGCATTTCGTATAATGATCATGTTCGCAGATAAGGCGGCAGACCGTTCCACAGAAATGCCATGAGAAGGGCCTAATGAAAGGTAAGCGTAGGCACAAACCCTTCAAAGGAAGCTCCGAGCCATAGTCCCTTCGCGCGTCTGTGTATTTAAATTCCGCCATTATCTCGCCTTTCAAGCACAAATTATCATATACGGATACAGAGGATTATTGTATGATATGATCAGGATCATTCTGAGTTTGTTAACTGAGTATTCTCCGTGTCTCGTTTCGTCAACCAGCCATTAATCATTCTGAGTTTTAACTGCGTATTCCATTAACCTTCAACCTGCGTATTTCATTCGCTGGTTGACAGACGGACCAGTGGGGCTTAGTCTCTCCCCTCTCCTCTGCTTTCGTCCTCCACTTCCCTTTTTTAGCTGAGCGAAAAAAACTCCTCTTTGACAAGAATAGCTTGACAAAAAAAAAGCCCAACAAATTTAATTACATCCATCTTTATAAGTAAGGGTCAATGCCTTGAGACGCTCTTGTTTGCTAGTTTCATTTTTCTGTCTCACAGACAAATCTTCACCATTCCCAGTAGCAAGGGCCTATCCTTTGGCTCAGACCTGGTTTATTGATGACTGAAGAAGCCGCTGAGCCTGAGTTTCCACACCCTTTTAGAATGATATCACTAATATGTACCTTTACTCGCTCAAGCAGCTTTTGAGAGACTTCCTTCAACTCTATTTCATGGGAACTATTGAACTTAGATGATCGGCTTCCACAAAGCTTCCTTTGATTCCACGATTTCTTGCACTTTTCTTAGAGCTCATCATTGAAATTATCAGCTTGATAATGTCCTTTGGCATCAGTTTTTCATATTTTTCTGTCACACCATACAAACTGAAACACACATAAACACAAACACACAAGTGGAGTATGTACATTGGATGCTGGTACTGAAAGGACGGATTATCGTAATGCATCAATCACACACAATGAATCACACGTGAAAAGATAACACAAATGCACAACAAAAATGGAGGTGTTTACGGCTCGGATGCGCAGCAGCACGGCATCCACCCCCTCTAAACCTGCACATCCTCCGGATGAGCCAACTATCGAGGATCATCCAAGTCCACAAACACGTCGAGTCCTTCATCAGTTTCTAGTAGACCTGTTTCTCCATCAGCTTCATCATCCATATTCTCTGCTTCTTCTGCTTGACTTTCTTCTACCTGCTCTTCTTCTGTCAATGCTTCAAGTGAATATTCTTCATCTTCTCTTCTCTTGAAAATCTTGACTCGTTTTCCAGCAATGGGCACCCTCAATACTGTTCCATCTAATTCAGCCAACTCATAGGTAGCATTGTCAAAAACCTATTTCACCTCATATGGTCCAAACCATCTTTGAACCATTTTTCTCATGCTACTATGCTGATTCTCTAGACTACGGTCGTAGACTACAACCCAATCTCCTTCTTTTATGGCTCTAGGCCTCAAGCGATGCCTCAAATCAAACCCGTCCTTGTTTCTGAGTCGGGCTGCCTTCAAACGATCAACTGCTAGCTGCACATCTTCTGTCCTTCTCTCTAGTTGACGAATCCGAAGAGCTAGAAGCTCCTCCCTTGATAAATTCTCTTGCCATGGAAGAGCACTCCACGTGAGAGCACAGATTTTTGTAGGCATGACAGGTTTTTGCCCATACATCAACTCTGCAGGCATATATCCAGTAGTCATGCTATGTGTAGAGCGGTCTGCCCACAATGCAAAAGGTAGTAATCTCGGCCAATCTCCAATCCGACCTCTACAACCTTTTGCCAATGCTTTAACTATCGATGGATGTCCTCTTTCGCTCTTGCCATTTCCCTCTGGATTATAGGCAGTAGTAAGAGCCAACTTAATCCCAAGCCGTGAGAAAAATTCTCTAGCTTCGTCTGCATCTAGCTCTCCACGATCAGCTGTAATCTTGCCTATACATCCATACCTGCAAAATATTTCTTCCAACAAGAATTTACATACTGTAGTGGTGGTCTTCGTCCGCAAAGATCTGCCTTCAACATAGTTTGTAAGATCCTTCCTAGCCAAGACAAGATATCTCATCTACCAAAGTCCCACTGGCAAAGTAACCAAGTCTACCACCCACTTATAATGCATACATAGTGGATAGGTCGGATGCAACTCATCATGATGCCGCACTAAAGAGTAAAGCTGACAGTCCCTGCAAGTCTCCACAAAGTGGGAAACATATTTATACATCCCTTTCCACCAGTATCTTTCTTTGATTTTCTCATAGGTAGCCCACACACCTCTATGACTAGCCTATGAACTCTCATGAAACTCTCGCATAATCTGTTTCTGCATCGCTACCTCACAAACTACTCTCAAGTGTAAGCCGCCTCTCTTCTTTGGATGCTTCCAAAGAAAACCATCTTTCAAGAAATACCCATAAGCCTTTCTTCTGATTTTCTTGAATTCATCATCTGTCCAATCAGCTCTTCGAGTCAATGAACTTAGATACTATCCAATTTGCAGCCACTCGTCAACATAAAATTCTTCAATAAAGGCTTCAATAGTAGATACATGACAATCATGAACAAGGACAGAAGCTGCAAACTCTGTCTCATCATCTTCTGCAAGCATTGAATCCTCATCCTCATATCTCGCTCTAGATAGCATGTCAGCTACTGGATTATCTTTCCCTGCTATGTGTCGAAATTTTGGATTCAATGATTTGATGTAGGCAATCCACCGAAGCATCTTTATATCTGGAGTCAAACAGCTAGTAATCATGCCAAGCAAAGGCAAACAATCTGTTTCCACAACAACTGAAGCTCCAATAAAATACCCTTTATCACACTTCAGTGCAGTGACTACTCCCCACAACTCTCTTTTAATCTGTGGATATCTCCTCTGTCGCTCATTCAGAACTTTAGCTCCAAAGCCGATTGCATATCTATTTCCATCAGCATCATCCTGTCCCACTGCCCAGCCTATGCCAATAGGGCTAGTATCAACTGTCAACATGATTGGCCGTCCACACTGATAATCCGCCTTGCGAAGAGGAGGAGTTGACTGCAACAGCTTCTTGAGTTTACGCATGGCTTTCGAATGCTTCTCATCCCAATGAAATTTCTGCCCCTTTCGAAGCAGCTGATAGAGAACATATGCTTAATGAGGAATCCAAATCATGTAAGATACACAAGCTCCCACAAATCTCCGCACCTCTGAAGTAGTCGAGCAATACTCTGCAATCCTGCTTATGGCATCCACCTTTGCAGGTGAAGGCTTCCTGCCATAATATCCAACCATATGCCCAACTATGATGACTTCACTAACACCAAAGACAGATTTCAGCCCTGAAAGAGTCAAGTTCACCTCCTCTAATCGTCTCAATATTCGCTCACAAGCAACTAAGTGTTCAGCCACAAAATGTCTACATCCTCGCAAATCAAGACTTTCATTCTTTTCTTCTTCTGCACAACCCTTAATAGGCACATCATCTAGGAAAGGCATGGTATACTGCGGAATATAGTCTCGTAGAACTCTATGCATAGCATTCACCATATGAGCAACTGAGTTGGTGGCACCTTGAGGCAAGGTACACATCCTCACAAGACCAATAGGTGTCCGCATAGTAGTAATATCCCTGCTTTCCAAGGCAAGCTGAAACTGATCATAACCTGAATACAAGTCACCTAGAGAATAGATGGCTCATCCTGCAAAAGCCTTAGCAAATTCATCCACAACTGGACCTATTCCCACATTCCTGATTGTCACTTTGTTCACGGGCTGCATATCCTGAAAAAATCTCAAAGTACCATTCTTCTTTGGTACAGTAAACCACCTGTTAGAATAGGGCACAGAAGAGGGTTCCAAAATCCCCATCTTAATCTTCTCATTCAGCAACTCTATTAGCTTTGGCAAGTGTGCTTTAGGCACAGGTATAGGACGTATATTCCATGGTACATGAGGGACAATGAAGATGACCATAGGCGCAACCAATTCGGGACTAATGCGGCCAATTTCCTGAGGAAAGAAAGCAAATGCCTTACCATGACGTCCAAGTATCTCTCTAAAACATTCTTTTTCCACTGGAAGCAAGAAATCATCATTTCCAATCTTCAATTCTGCAAGAGTTTCAGCTGTAAATTTATGTCCAATATTTGCAGGATCTCTCAACATAGGCTGCTTCATAGCTTTTTCTATCTGCTCATCACTATCAAGAGGAAGCGGCCCTGCAACCGGCTTAACCTTCTTATCAACTGTTTTATACTTCGTGTCAACCTTGGCATCAGTTAGGCACTCTTTTCTTTGCTGCAATTTTTGCAAATTTTCAGCAACTCTCAACTCTGTTGGCTGAAAGATTTCAACCCTTTGCTCTATGGACTGCATGGGTGCAGCCTGAAACTCTGTATGCTGAAATTTTTCAGCATTAAACTCTGTTAGCTGAATGGATTCAGCCCTCGGCTCTATGGACTGCATGGGTGCAGCCTCATACTTCATATGCTGAATTTTTCCAGCATTTAACTCTTCTGGCTGAAAGGTTTTAGCCCTCTGCAATTCTGTAAGCTGATCAAGATCAGCCATAAATTCAGTTTGCTGAGTTTTCTCAGCCTCTAACTCTGTTTTCAGCATAAAATCAGAAATTTCCTGAAACATATTCAAGGTTTGCACAGGTATGATCTTTGAACCCTTACATACATCAGTTTTCAGTATTGTTCCCATCTCAAACAATGTATTTGCATAAGACATCCCTTCATACAGTTCATCTACATGCTCTTCTGCTTGCAAAATACCTGCAATCTTCAACTCTTTCTCCTTACGACCAATGTACTGCCTGGTAGCTCTAGGCAAATCTGAAATTTTCTGATAGCTCACTGAACTATCTAAAGAAAAACCAACAAAATTAGTGGGGAAAGGCTGGCTGCCAGGAGGCGAGATCTCCTCTTTTCTCCGCTCCGTACCACTGGCGTCTTGCAAGACAGCGGTACCTAATGAAAATCCAACTCCTTCGTAGGTAGTGATGCCTCACACAAGAAGTCCCTGTTTCTCGGATGATTTACCCCAACAGTCATAAACTGAACAGCTCGCATACCATCCTTACTACGTATCCGTGCATAGGCTGAGCCGTCATCCATCATTTTCGTCTCCATTCTTGCTTCTGTAATGAAAGGCTGTCCAAGAATAATCGGATAAGAGCAAGAATCCTGAACAAAGCAATGATAATCCTCTTCAACATTACCAATAGAAATTCTGATGCTCGGACAAGCAGCATACATATCACCAGAAGTATTATTGGCGGCTCTCATGCGTCAGCCATGCTCTGCATCCATAGGCCACTTGCCACTCTCATAAACACCTCGAGCAATAAGATTAATCTCGGAACCATGATCGACTAAAGCGACCAAAGGAATCTGTTTCTCTCCAATCCTTACCACCGTCTCAGTGGTTGCTCTAGCCCAATGACTACGTGAAAAATGGCTACGAGGATGAGGATAGGGGTATCATCATCTTCATACTGCATTGGCTGAACTATTTTCTCCAATTGCGGATTGATAGAAGCATTCTCAACCATCACTGCATCATCATGCTCTTTTCCAAGAGCACCATGCCATAATCCCTGTAAAGCAGGTCCTTCCATTGCATGTCGTTTCCTCCGCAAAAGATCCTACATCTGATCCTGTATTTCTCTTCTAGCAATCCCAAGAGCTTCTCCAACAGTAAAAGTGACTTCACTATTCAAAATTCTTTCATGAAAAATCTTACTCATATCCGTCTGCATATCAAGGTCTGACAAGAGCTTGAATCCTAGCTCCTTTCTTGGTTGCCTCTTCTCTTTCATCTGCTTGTCTCCCATAGGTTGTTCAGGACCTGATTGAGCTGGAGAACTCGTCATAGGTGGAGCTATAATAGGTGGTGAAACAAAGTCACCCCCTCTAGTCTTTTTGGAGGTGCTGAGACCCTCCTCATCTCTTCTTCTCTTTTCCTCAACCATGGCATCTAAACCCTGTGTTTTCGCCATATAAGCAAAAATAGAATACCTGTCAACAGGTGAATCCCATCCCGTTTCTTCTCGAATGCTGGAGCCCACACAACTCATAGTGGATGCCTAAACTTTCCCTCTTCTCGCTATCTCCAAGGTAGAGGACCATAAAGCAGAGTCTCCATCTGATTTCTACTCAAGTTGGACTCCATAAGCTGAAGCATCTCCTCTAACACTCACATAAGCTGATCGCGCGGCCATATCATCAACGAGCTTCTTCATGCCTCCCTTACCAAAGTTCGTGTCAAGAGGAGCACCAGTCTCTGTCAGCCATATCTTCCCATCTTGTCCCCAGAACACTACATTCTTCTTACGCGCTTCGTGAAAAGCATCACAATCTCTGCAGTGTTGGTGCTCTATACTATCGCACCAAATACATCGTCTCCCTTTTCTTTGACCAGCTGGAAAAGCAGTCGCTGGAGCAGGTGCTACAGCAGGAACTGACATAAGTTGCTCCTTTAACTTTCCAACTTCAGCTTTGACTGCTTCAATCGTCAAATCTGCCAAGCCTTTAATAACATCATCTACAGATAAGGGCACTGGAGCAGCAGGAACTGGTGGATTTACAACAGGAGGAGTAGGCTTAGTCATAGCACTTGCAGTAGGGGTAAAAGAAGAGGTCTCCAAGGATTTTTCAGAAGCAGATCCTGTATTACGATGCAATCGTACTCTCCTGCGCTGCTTCTTAACAAGAGCATTCACAGCATCAATGACATGTCTCCACTCGGTCTTTAAACCTAAATCGGTAGCTTGATCTTCCAAAAGATCATCCAACTTTTCTTGTAAATCAGCATCAGCGGCTTGTAAAAATAATTCCACTTTTTACATCTCCAAAGCTTGCTGCTCAGTTCCATCCAACTGATCATAGCGGCTCTCAAACTCTCGCAGAAGGGCGGTAACTGAAAGTCCCTTATCAGGCATAGAAACCCATGCTAAGAAATTCCTGCGGTTCATAAGACCTGTATCCTCCAGGAACTATTCATCTTTTAATGCCTTCTTAAACTCTGCCCAACCAGCATGTGTTCCTTGAATTTCTGAAATTCGGACTTCAAGAGCGCGCACCACGATCCGCAAGAAGTAGCGGCTCCAAACATCTTGAGAAACCCCAAAAAACTTCATCTTTTCTTCATATAAATGCAGGTAAGTTGACACTTGTTGGCCATTGAAATGCTTCATCTCTTGTTGGACAGCTTTCAAGGCATCCATGGCATCACTATCACGTTTCGCATGAGCTTGCTGCTGCATATAGGTTGTAAATGACTGAAACAGGTTCTTCATGACATTGTCATCTGTCATCTCTTCTTGTGAGTCTCCCATCTTGCTGAAAATTGACGCAGCACTTTCACGTCAGGTTCACCAAAAATGTCGTAGATTTCGTATAAGGGCTGCTGAACACGGAGTTCAAGTTGCAACAAGGAAAGAGACTAACAAGAAGAAATCGAATTTTTGATGCCAAAGTTCACTATATTCCTTGTCAAGTAAATTACATGAGGTCCATGTTCAGAAAAATCTGTAGTATCTCATAAAATGTTATGCATTCAGGTGTTTGAAGACAGTTATGCCTTTGGCACATAGGCTTGAAGAGACTTGAGGAGTTCTGCTGGAATGAGTTCTGCTGGGCAGCAATTCTGAGCCTTTTCTCGATTTAATCATTGAGCAATCAACCCATAAATCTGCCCAACATTCAGCACCAGTTCAAGGCTGTTTTCAACATTCAAATTTCAGCAAGTCTGTGTGAAGGAAGGTCACTGATGTCTTTGTAATGACAAAACTCGGGATCATCAGCACAAACAGCTATGATTTTGTCATCTTTTTCACCCTGATCTCTTTATTGTTTAACCATTTGATTTGTTCACTACCAAACTAGTTGTACAAAAAGGTCACTGTTTTGAAACAGAGAGGTTTCTTTGCAAATAACTTTGAACAATGGCCTGCTTGCACCAAGTCCATGCTATCTCCCAAGACACTGAACCGTTGTAGGATCTTTTGCTGTCTAAACTGACTTGACCATATGAAGATACTGCATCAGAAGTGTCCAGAATTTGAGCAGAAAACTCAAGATCTTCAGCACAGAAATTCTCTATTGATTTGCATGGAATTCAAAGGCCCTCTACAATCATGATGATTGGTTAACGTACTGAAGTTCCACAGATTGTGCCTTCCCTGGTTTGTAATTGCTGTTCAGCATAACTCTGAAGTGCTACCATCTCTGTTATGTTGCAATCACACCTTAAAGTTCCACAATACTTGCAAACATTTGGTTCATCAGAATCAAGTCAAATAAACTCCACCGGATGACCAAGAGCTGGATCTGGGCCCCCTATGCATGCCACAACCCATCCTTCCACAGGTATGGGGGGTACTTCACTGATATATTCCATCGGTGATTTTCTGTCTAGTTTCTGCATCCACTTGGCTGTGTGTTTTCCGATCGAAAGCAGAGGCTTCAGTGACGAAGACGACGAACTGGAAGCCGACGTGTTTCGTGTAATGATCATGTTCGTAGATAAGGCGATAGACCGTTCCACAGAAATGCCATGAGAAGGGCCTGATGAAAGGTAAGTGTAGGCACAAACCCTTCGAAGGAAGCTCCGAGCCATAGTCCCTTCGCACGTCTGTGTATTTAAATTTTGCCATTATCCCGCCTTTCAAGCACAAATTATCATATACGGATACAGAGGATTATTGCATGATATGATCAGGATCATTCTGAGTTTGTTAACTGAGTATTCTTCGTGTCTCGTTTCATCAACCAGCCATTAATCATTCCGAGTTTTAACTGCGTATTCCACTAACCTTCAACCTGCGTATTTCATTCGCTGGTTAACAGACGGACCAGTGGGGGTTAGTCTCTCCCCTCTCCTCTGCTTTCGTCCTCCACTTCCCTTTTTTAGTTGAGCGAAAAAAAACTCCTCTTTGACAAGAATAGCTTGACAAAAAAAAAGCCCAACAAATTTAATTACATCCATCTTTGTAAGTAAGGGTCAATGCCTTGAGACGCTCTTGTTTGCTAGTTTCATTTTTCTGTCTCACAGACAAATCTTCACCATTCCCATTAGCAAGGGCCTATCCTTTGGCTTAGACCTGGTTTATTGATGAGACTGAAGAAGCCGCTGAGCTTGAGTTTCCACACCCTTTTAGAATGATATCACTAATATGTACCTTTACTCGCTCAAGCAGCTTTTGAGAGACTTCCTTCAACTCTATTTCATGGAAACTATTGAACTTAGATGATCGGCTTCCATAAAGCTTCCTTTGATTCCACGATTTCCTGCACTTTTCTTAGAGATCATCATTGAAATTATCAGCTTGATAATGTCCTTTGGCATCAGTTTTTCATATTTTTCTGTCACACCATACAAACTGAAACACACATAAACACAAACACACAGGTGGAATATGTACATTGGATGCTGGTACTGAAAGGACGGATTATCTTAATGCATCAATCACACACAATGAATCACACACGAAAAGATAACACAAATGCACAACAAAAATGGAGGTGTTTACGGCTCGGATGCGTAGCAACACGACAGTGGGATTCATTTACGAAATTGAACACACAGACTAGGTATCGCCCATAGTCATCGTGATGAAGAAGAATGGAAAAATCCGAGTGTGCGTCAATTACAAGAAGGTGAACGCTGCTACTAAGAGGGACAACTATCCATTGACGTACACCAAGCACATGCTTGAGAGAGTGGCAGGCAAGGAAGCCTATAGTTTTTTGGACGGATTCTTAGGGTACAAGTAGGTGCAAGTGCATCCTGCGGACAGGTACAAGACTGCCTTTGCCAGTGAGTGGGGTGTCTTTGCTTACATAGTCATGCCCTTCGGGTTGACTAATGCCCCTGCCACCTTCCAATGCCTCATGTGCACCATATTTAAAGACATGCTTCGCAAGGAGTTGGAAGTCGTTGTCAATGACCTCTATATCCACTCGACCTGGGTTGAACACGTAGACAAACTCTGTGCAGTCTTTGAGCGGTGTTGCTTATATCGTCTCTCCTTGAACCCCTTAAAGTGCCAGTTTTGGGTAAAGCATGGATGCATCTTAGGGCACGTGGTGTCGAAGAACGGCATTGCCACAACTTCTCAAAAGTCAGGGTTATTGTTGACCTTCCACCCCCAATCAACTACAAGGGAGTTCAATGCTTCCTAGGCCATACGGGGTACTATCGGCGGTTTGTACTGAACTATGCAAACAACACTACATGGCTGACCATATGTTACGCATTCCCACGGGAGAAGCCAATGGATAAGGCATTGTTGATGAATTACTTGACACCCATCTATTTAACCTGTCCAGCGAGAGAGATTTATTCAAGGCTGATCTAACGCCATATTAGACGGATGACATAGTCCAAGTGCTTGAATACGGACTGCCTGATCGACCGATAGAAAAAGCCCGACTTAGGCAATTAATCCTTAAGATCCAGCCCTATCAGCTGATTGCAGGCCAACTTTATAGGCTAGGGCAAGACGGATTGCTGCGCAGATGCGTATGCGAACATGAGATGCACAATGTGCTCTCAGAGGCACATAGCGGCATTGCTGGAGGGCACTTTAGCAGAGATACAACAGCACAAAAGGTGTTGCAATCTCAATTGTGGTGGCCCACGCTTTTCCGCAATGCAGCGCGATTCGTCAACAAGCATTGTGACGAGTGCCAATGGACAAAAGTCCCGATTTGCAAGGATCAGATGGATTTGACCCCAGTTATTGCACGACAAGCCTTCGAAAAATGGGGAATTGACTTTATAGGACCCATCAGTCCTGCGGCACAGTATTCACATGCCAAGTACATCATTGTGGCCACGGACTACCTCACGAAATGGGCAGAGGCAAGAGCGACGCGAAAAAATGACGGTAGGACGACTGTAAATTTCTTATGGGAGCAAGTGATCTCACGATTCGGCTGCCCCATCGAACTGGTTAGTGACCAAGGCACGCACTTCATCAATGAAGTGATAGTGCATCTCCTGTCCATCTTTCTCATCATCCATCACAAATCCTCGCCATACTACCCTCAGGCAAACGGTCAGGCAGAATCCACGAATAAGATTCTTGTCAATGTCCTAACCAAGGTGGTCTCAGCCTCACGCAGTGACTAGGACAACAAGCTGATGGCAGCTTTGTGGGCTTACCGCACAGCTTATAAAACGGCTGTAGGTCAAACCCCCTTCAGGTTGACCTATGGAACTGAAGCGATTCTATCATTAAAATTCTTCGCTCCTAGCCTGAGAATAGCACTTCAAGAATGATGGGAAGGGAAGGAGGCATGGACGCAACGCCTGGTCGAACTCAAACACCTCTCAGAGACTCACCTTCTAGCCACCCATGCGCTTATATGTGAGAAGGCCTGATGCAAGAGTTGGTTTGACAAGCGTGTCAAGCAGCGCGACTTTGAATAGGGCGACTTAGTGCTCCTCTACTCAGTTAAGGGGCATAAGCACAAAATGAAATTTAGAGGTCTTGGACCTTTCAAAGTTCGTGCGATCAGCCGCACAGGCAATGTCGAGCTCGAGACCTTAGACAGTGAGGGCATAGGCTTCTTCAATGGCAGTCGTGTCAAGAAGTACTACCCTCCCACCCATCCTTTGCATGAGCCCCCAATGTTAGAATTGCTTGTCAAGATACGAGTGGCCACAATCATTGAGATTGATGGTGAGGATGAGGAAGTCATACACTTAGAATACAACCCCTAGTTCTATGATTGGCTCCTTCACAAGTAACTCCTACACCACCATGCCGAACGCCCTTGCCCTTTTGACCCTAAATCCTAGGAAGGATTCTTCTCAAGCTGGAAGGGGAGGGGATAAGGTGAATCAAATTAGGCCAATCAAATCAAAATTAGTGAAACACATAAACATATATTATGAAAAACGGATGGGGTAGGAAAAAGGGCATGGAAACTTTGAAGTAAAGGGCAAAAAGTCAAAGTCTGAAAAGGAAAATATACATTGGTTCTTAATGAATTCATTCAAAAAGCATAGAGTTTTTCTTTTTTAGCAATCAGCAAATTACTATATGGAAAGCGCTAATGAAAATTACGGTTTAGAGGAACATAAAATGTCACAACAAGACCGTGCCCAGCGAGTCTCGTTCATGGAGGAGAAAGAGCGCAGTATGGCATATACCTAAAAAACCGTGCCTACAATCAACTGAAGTTTCGGACCATCCAAAACATCGAAGAAGTAGTGTCGAAGGAGAAAGCAGCCAAGAGAGTCGTGAAGCAGTGCAACCTCACCAAGTACCTGGAGAAATTTGCACAAGAGCATGACCGCACGAAGTGTGTGGAGTTTCTCAGGACATACAATCCCGACCAGGAGTGCAGCACTGTGATGGTGGAAAGGGGAGAAAATGCTAAACAGGTACATGTGCACTTGAACCCAGCCTTGGTGGAGAAGGCATTGGGATTGGAATCGAAGATAGAGAAAAAACAGAAAAGGGATGTCTACACCATGCTGAAAATGAAAAGAGAGGAGGTGCTAACCAATGACTTTATTAGCATCCACGACATCCTTGATGCTGAAGCCAGGCTATAGGCAAAGCTAGTGCATGCGCTCTTCTCCAGCCAGCGCTACAATGCCTTAATGCATCGAATCAGTGTGCCTGTGCTGGAGAATGTAGCGGTCCACACCTTAGATGAAGTCGACTGGAATGGATATGTCCGCAAAACCATCGACCAAGCGGCTAAAGCACTGGCTTTGGGAAGTACGCCAGGAGGTGGAGAGTCTCCAGCTTCCAAGGCCATAGAAAGGAAGAAGGCCTCGTCCAAGGCCTCATTTATCGGCTACGGAAGCATTTTGACTGCGCTCATCTAGGAGGCAGTAAAGGAGACACAGAATGCAGAAGAAGGAGAAGGAGAAACGTCGGATAGGTCACCCCCTCACCAAGACAAAGAAGGGTCCACCGACAGAACTGAGACTGAGGAAGAAGGGGAAGAAAAGGAAGAAGACGACCAATAAACCCAAGAAGAAAATAGCCCAAAGGAAGAAAAAGGATGACGAAGGCTGCAAGAAGGAGAAAGAGGACTTGGAAAGGGCCAAAAAAGAATCCCTTAAGGAGGCCAAGGAGAGGGAGAAGAAGAAGAAACAGGAAGAAGAAAAGGAAAAGGAGGAATTATAGAAGGCAAAGAAGGCGTCAAAACAGGAGGCTGAGGAGAGAAAAAAGAAGAAAAAGGAAGAAAAAGACAAAAAGGAGGAAGAACGTCAAAAAACAGAAGCGAAAAGGCAAAGAAAAGCCGCTGAGGAAGAAGAGGAACTAAGAAGAAAGGAGGAAGAAGACCTGGCTGAGGCTACACGCCGGTCTATCGAACAACAAAGTAGGGTAGATGAATTGGGGAATCTGAGCCCGCAAAGAGAAGAAGGGCTTGGTTCTAGCACACAGGCGTCAGAAATCGTGCCGCCCACTGTCATTGAGGGCAAGGGCAAAGCCCCAATTCACTTTATTCCTCCCCTCATGGTGTCTCCCACCGAACCAACCACCATCACCCCCAGCATACCGACCAGTGTCGATGTTTCAAATTTCGTGGCATGGATGCAATACTTCATCAACAAAGAAATGACCCAGGGACAAAGCATCAAAACTACGGCCATAGGGCAAAAGAGGCCAGCCACTGATGCAGAATCAAGGCAAGACCCTAAAGGGCAGAAGGTGGAAGCCTTGACATCACCAATCCACACAACGACGACGCCATCAACTAACTACGACGAGTACGTCGCCGAGCTACTCTCCTAATTGGAGAAAGCTAAGGAGGAACGAAAGATAGTTGTGGCTGAGTTGGCGGTGGCTGAAAAGGAGTCAGTAGTTGCCTTCCAACTCGACAAAACTAGAATGATAGCCATGCAGCAAAGGGAGATCTCGGATCTCAAGCAAGAAGTGAAGGCTAAGGACGATAGGGAAGAGTACTGGAGGCATCTACTAGACAATGAAACACATGAACTTGTGAAAATGCAGAGAGAACACAAGCTCCTGATCATGCAATATGAGGAGCTCATTGCAAAAACTGCCAAAGTCGAAGCGCTTATGACTAAGCTCAATGCCAGGGACGAGAAAATAAAATAGAACATGGAGCAGCAGCAGAATGAGATCGAGTCCCTGACTGATCAAGTGTACTCCAAAAAAGAAGAACATGAGAAACTAGTCAGAGAACGGGAAGACCAAGAACAAAGGCTCACGACCCTGGCTCTATGGCAAGGAGAGAGCCTAGAAGAGATGAACAAGAGCGCAGAGGAGTGGGCCACACAGAATGAAAGAAGGGTGAAGACAGTGGCACGGCGCCTTGCTCTGGTGGAAAAAGAGAAGATCATCGCAGAGAACAAGGCAGAAGCCGCCCAGGTGGCCTTCGATGCTAAACAAAAGGCCTTTCTCAATACAATCATGGACACCATCCACCCAGAGGAGGGAGAATTGTTGGAGGTGGCACAAAAGAAGCTTAACATTGCATGCAGAGCCTTGCATGCAGAACTGCAGATGCCACCCCAACCTGCGGAGGTTAGACTGAGCCTGGAAGAGCAAAGGAAATACCTACTGCTGGCCGGCCTAAACCCCTAGGAAATAGATGCCATAGGATTTGAAGAGGGAGCACAACAAGGAGACCGGCAGGGGGAGGAAGTAGAACTCAAATTCGACATGGGCAGATTCAGAAAGGATGTGATCCCACAACCCCCCTCGCCGCAGTCTCAAGAGCAACAACAGGAGGACCCATTTGTAGAGAGACAAGCTGCACTCAAAGAGAGATGCAGGAAGTTAGTCGAAGAAGCTAGGAAGCAGTTAAGGGCCAAGCCAGCTGTGCAGCTGTCCGCACCCCTCCCACCTTGCCCTGATGACATCCCAGCTGGATTCCACGTAGAGCTAGTGGTTTGGGAGAGATAAGAAAAAGAAAAGGATCCATTCACCTTTAGCTTTCTCCTGCCCAACAGCCTGTGGAGGGTCTTGCCGCTTAAGGTAATGGAGGAGGTGATCGTGATTGGTAGCCGACTAGGGCAAAAGTGGCTAGAAGAGAGAGATAAGACCCCCACCTCTTGGGGAACTGAAGAGGTCGACTATTGGCAAAACAAAGTTTTTGAAGTTCCACATACAGTACAGGGCTATAAAAGCCAACCTCTGTGGAGGAGACGAGTATGCGACATTAGTATGCTCACTTGGATGGCGTTTTGTAACATGTGCCCTTCGAGAGGAACAACCCCACATACATGGCGTACCCTCGAAGGGTAGGTGTGGATTTTGATGCCACCCTCCACGGGCGTTACGACTTTCCCATTATCTATAACTCCAATGTAGTATCCTTCAAACATGCCCTCCTCTTTAACTCAGAAAGCCTAGATGGCTCTATGACGCGCTTCCTCGCAGATTTCTCTTCATGCCCCGATGCAGCTTTTGTAACTACATGTAACTACCTTAGATTACTTAAGCTATTACTTAAGTAGGACCCGACTCCACAAGAGCGCGGCCTGCCTCCCCTCTTCTTTGACCCTAACGCCATTGACAGTTGTGCCATGGCTCGTCTAATGATGAGGGCTAGTCTCCTCCCCTCTTTTTGCCTAGCCCTCCTCCTAGAAGACATGAATGACAGCCAGTTTACTAGGTGCAATCACCCTTTTCTCTCCACCACCTCTCTCCACGTCTGCATGAATCTGAAAGGATACATGCAAAGCTACCAATTTTTGAGCAAATCCATCCGACCCCCTTCCCGTCCTCACTCAGATGAAGAGAATTAGGCCCTGGCTATCATTCCACTACTGTAACTTCAAAAAAGAAAAGAAAAGAAAAGAAAAGAAAAAGCGAAGAAAAGAACAGCGTGAAAGGAAAAGCACGAAAAACACTCTCCACTGATTGGACAACATAGCCCATTTGAAGAAGCACTTACCACCACATAAAGCACGATCACTGCACCTAGGGGTTCTCAAGTTAGGCATGCCCGGTGGCTTCGGTCGGCTGGCTCCACTCCTAAGCCCCTATCCCTTTTTCTCCCCCATTTCACGCTTAGGGCACATTAAGGGTAGGACATACCTAGGGAGGTTACACTACCTATCACCCTAAGCCACTTGCACTGCACCTCCCTTGGCACAAATGGGATCCTCAAGTATGGGACATTACCCAGGCTTGCTTGCGGTTAGACCCACCTCCCCATTCCACTAGCACAAGCACAATGCACTAACACAATGAGGTAGGCACTCCCCTTAGGAACATCACCACACCTTCTCCTTTCAGGCATCACAAAAAGCAACAAACCACCAACTTCGGAGGCCCCCGTCAACCACGCAATATCCATTTGGCTTCTCCGACAAAAATCATTTCAGAGCTTCCACAAGCACCTGAGTCTCCAAGTGGCCCTCACCTTTACACCACTTGGCCAATTGCTTCCCAACCTATAACAACACAGAAGTGTCATGGGGCTGGCACCCATCTAGGAGGGGGATAATGTTAACCCCAAGTCGAGATGGTGGAAAAAGGAAGGAAAAAGCAGAAAAAAACATGGAAAAAGAGCAAAGACACGCAGGCGATCTCCAAAGCTAAGCCGGGGCAAAAAGCACAATTTGAAATGAAAGGCACCTCAAAAAACTTGGAAAACTCTTGTAAAAGAGTGCCAGGCTCCCTCCTGTACCAATTGTAAAATATTAGACGGGTGTAGGCTAGAGGTATAAGGCCAGAAGAGGAAAATGGAAAAAGGAACTTGTCACAATGGCCGGCGGTCATGTAAAAAAGGGATGGGTGCCCATGGGATTTTAGGGCTTGTATATAAAGTTCAAAAAATGAATGGAAGCTCATTCTTTGGTGTGTGGCTAACAAGAGCTCTCTTCTTCTTCCCTTCTCCTCATCTTCTTGCTTGTGTGTGCTCTTGAGAGAGGGAGTGTGAGAGTGTGAGGGAGTGAGTGTGTGAGAGTGAGGGATCAAGAGGGTGAAGCTCTTCACCATCTCCTCTTCTCTTCTTCTCTTCTCTTCTCTTTTCTCGCACGTGTGGCTATGGAGGATGGAGCTTGGAGATGGAGGAAGTTTGAGGATGCTTGAGCTCGCATCTAGGATCGTGGAGCTACCGGGGTGTGCGAGAGATGATGAGAATCAGCAATCACACTCACTAAAACAGCCTCTTTGTATGGAGCTTCAGGGTCAAGGACATGCAAGCTAACCTATCCCATATGCACAATGGTGCCTACTGCAGTTTCCTACTTTCCTATAAAGCATTGTACTTGCTTCCTTTTCTTAATGCAATGATAGTACTCTTTTCTTTTCAGTGAAGTGTCAATGTCATTGTCCACATACACAAGATTGTGTTTATGAGTCCAAGTCTCAATCTTGGAACCTAATTCACTTGTGTAACAAACAGTGTCTTTGTCTTCTCCATCATGAGTCCACACTTCTCATTTCATCCTCCATAGCTTCCGGTTTTGCCATGCTCTAGATCCCGCATTTCTCACATGGTATCAGAGCACAGTTGGGCATGGCATTGCTTCTCTAGCCTCTCTTGATTCCTCTCAACCTCAGTCTAGCTCAATGTCAGCTCATGACTTCATCTCCCAACTCTACTCTCTTTGAAGCTTCCATGGCAGCCATAGCCAGCAGCACCCTGTCAGATTGAGCTGCTTATATCTCACTCCACAGGTCAAATCTCTTGGAGCTTCCTTCTGGAAAAGTATTCCCCAACTCACAAAGCTTCCCTATATCACATCAATCCAGGAAATTGGACCATCTGGAGCTCAGCAGTGCTTCATCCTGGCATGAGAATCGCCGACATTACTGCGCCCTGACCCCAGCATTGCGGAAATCGCGGAAATCTGTCAGAATTGCATCTGCTAATGTTTGAGCTGCTGCCGCCATCGCTACAGGTCGCAATGTTGACGACCATGATAGGGCATTGATAGCCCATCATTCAAGCTTCATTTTGATAAAAAAAGTTTTGAAAATGATCCACTGTAGCTCCTGCAATCAGCAAAAGACCAGGCTGCCCCCAGAAACCCTAATGCAAAAGCCATAGCCAAAGCTTCAAAATTCTGACATTTTTCACTGTTTCTCTCACTGAAGTCATCAACAGTGATTTTAATCACTGAGCAATACTCTCTGAAGATCATTAAAGTACTGTCACTTAGATTTGAAGGTATCAGCATCAAATCAAGAAGGGGAAGATTACACTTGGATTTAAAAAGAGTAAAGGACTTTGCAGATTTGATATTCATTGACACTCAGTTAGTGTTTTTTAGCACTTGTGTCTCTCAACCAACTCTTCTGCTGCTCAAATCTAATAAGTTTGAAGTTGATTTGCTACTGTTCCCGTAAGTCTAACATGGGAAAAGACTCTCCAAATGCTCGATTCAAAGGAGTCGGTTTTCACACCTGGCAAACCCGCATCAAGCTCATCTTGATGAAAAAGGGTCTCTCGGCCATCACAAATGGCAAAGAGAAGAAACCTCAGGACGCGAACCTTGCAACTACTTGGCAAAAGAATGATGACAGAGCCCAGGCCATTATCAAAGTGGAGCTAGACGACAGTTATATCCACCATATGGATAACTATGAAACCTCACATGATACATGGAAAAGACTTGACACCCTGTTCGGTGCACAATCTAAATCATCAAAGTATGGTCTCCTGATTGAGTTCTTCAGGCTTGAAATAAAGTCCAGTACATCACTTGCCACACATCTTAATTACATGGAAGGACTCCTAACCCAACTTGCAGGAATCAACATTAAAATGGATGAAGATGTTTGCATCGGTGTTCTACTTAAGAGTTTGCCTCCTGAATATAATAATGTATCAACAACTTTAATCAACATGCCAAATCCTGAACTTGTTGATATCCAGGCATCACTGTTAGAAGAGGAAAAGAAGCTAAAAACTAAGGAAGAACCAAGTACCTCTAGAGATGAGCATGCATTATATGTTGGCAACAAGTACAAAGGCAAGAAGGATCAGCTCTTCTGTGACTTCTGAAAAAGGACCGGACACACCGAGAAGTTCTGCCACGCAAGAAAGAGATCCCAAAAGGCCTATCTAGTCGCAGTCAAAGAAGAAGAAGAAAATGGAGCAAAGGAAGAAGAAGATGAAGATGAAGACCACCATGATCGGAAGGACAAGACTCATCAGTCCTTCTACTCTCATAATTCTGATAGACTGTTTTAAAAGCCTTGTATTTCCTTGCCCTAATGCTTCCTGCCATAAGCTTTGTAAACTCCTTATGTAACTTGGCATTACAGTCCCTGTACACTTTGTGAGGCCCCTGTTACAGCCTCTGGATGTCCATCATGTTTTGGTGCCCACACTTAGCCTTTTCTGCAACAGCCTCTAGTGTCTACCATGTTTGTGGTGTGCCCACACTTTGCAGGTGGTTCTCATTACAGCCTCTACAGACTTTGTGCCTTTCTAGTTGTGATTGAGGAGGGGTGTTGAGAATCAGCAATCACACTCACTAAAACAGCCTCTTTGTATGGAGCTTCAGGGTCAAGGACATGCAGGCTAACCTATCCCATATGCACAATGGTGCCTACTGCAGTTTCCTACTTTCCTATAAAGCATTGTACTTGCTTCCTTTTCTTAATGCAATGATAGTACTCTTTTCTTTTCAGTGACGTGTCAATGTCATTGTCCACATACACAAGATTGTGTTTATGAGTCCAAGTCTCAATCTTGGAACCTAATTCACTTGTGTAACAAACAGTGTCTTTGTCTTCTCCATCATGAGTCCACACTTCTCATTTCATCCTCCATAGCTTCCGGTTTTGCCATGCTCTAGATCTCGCATTTCTCACAAGAGAGGAGGCAACTCGTATCGGCATCAAGGTAAGCTCACTACACTCATAGGATCGACGGTGCATCAGCTAGGTGAGAGATAGCGATTAGAGCTCGCTTGAAACGCTTGAAGCAATAAGCGGTCCGTGGGTCTTGGCAGTTGAGAGTGAGCTCCCACTACAAATGTGTTTAGTCCTAGCATGATAAACTGGATTTGTTTCTAGGAGTACACTACTGAGATTGTCACATAACAAGGTCACTGGAGCATTTACCTATATGTCCAAATCAGCCATAAGCTTGAACAACCATGCAATCTCACATGCTGCCAATGTAGCACCCCTGTATTCTGCCTTGGTGTGCTAGACAATGCAACTATTGGTTACTTCTTTTTGCTCCAACTGATCATTCCACTTCCAAATCCAAAATCATAACCATTTGTAGATCTATGATCATATGACCATCCTGCCCAATCTGCATCCATGTATCCAACCAGTGACAAGGGCTTACCTTCCACATAAATCAACCCATAATCTATAATGGAATTTACATATCTCCTCATAATCTACCTAACACCATCCAAGTGTGGCTTTCTAGGCTTTTTCATGAACTGACTTATGAGCCCAACAACAAAACTCAAGTCAGGCCTACTGATGGCCAAGTAGATTAGACTTCCAACCATCTGCATGTACATAGTCACATCATTAATTTCAGCTCTAATGCTAATGTCCAACTTGACATTCTGATGATCAAGAGGTGTATCCAGTGGTTTACATTCAAGCATGCCATATTTCTTTAGCATTTCCATGGCATAGTGTTTCTGCATCAATCATAAACCATTTTCAGCCTTGATCACCTCAATACCCAAGAAATACTTTAGTTCACCTAAGTCTTTCATATCAAATTTAGATTTCAGCATCCGCATAACATGCTGTATCCCCAAATCATCATCACTTGTGATAATCAAATCATCAACATAGATAACCAACACTACCAAACCTGTCTATTTTTTTCGTAAACAGACTATGATCAGCCTTGTGCCAACAGTAAATCCCAAACTCTTCAAGTAATTACTGATTCTTCCATGCCAGGCTTTTGGAGCCTAGTTCCATCCATACAATACTTTTTTATTTTGCATATATAATGCTGAAAATCAGGGTGTACATACCCTTCAGGCTGATCCATATAAACATCCTCTACCAAATCACCATTGAGAAATGGATTCATCACATCCATCTGCTGCAATTTCCAGCCTTTAGTAGTAACTGATGCAATCATTATTCGTATGGTTGCCATCTTGGCAACATGGCTGAATGTTTCCTCATAGTCTAACCCATACTACTGGCATAACCTTTAGTAACCAGCCTGGCTTTGTACCTCTCGACATAGCCATCCGACCTTTTAATCTTGTAGACCCATTTGTAGCCAATGGTCTTCTTTCATTCTGGTAGTGGTACAAGATCCCATGTTCTATTTTCAGCCAAGGCAGATATTTCCTCATCCATAGATGTGCGCTAATTTTTATCCATCTCTACTTCAACATATGTAGCAGGTTCCTTGACCTCTGTCACTTTTGTCATGTAAGCATAATGCTTCGTAGAATAACCACTGTAAGTCAGCCTACTATCCATAGGGTACCTAACTTTCTGTGAGCGTCTAAGTTGTGGTGCACTACTTGATTCCCCTCTCTCATGAGGCAAAATGTACTTGTTTTGCCTAGTGCCAGGTGTGTACACAGTCAGAATACCAAGTTCACTGTCTAGACTGTCAGTTGAGTCATAGCCTGAAGTCATCTGGCCAAGTATCATCACACTAGATGTATCATTAGAAGCTTGTTCTTTTCCTTTCCTATCTAGCATATCATATCTCGCCCTCACTGACACAGTGGTGTTAGTGGACAGTGAGCCAGCGCTTTGCAATCCCCCTATCCATGGAGATACTATCATACCATTAGGACCTATCAATGTAGTACTCTACTACAAATTTATTGTAGGAACATGTGTAGAGGGCATATCCAATGGCACTGTAGCCAGTGATGCATACCAAGATGCCATCTCATCAAAGATAACATCTCTGCTAACTAGTGTCTCCCAAGTAGAGGGATCATAGCATTTATATGCCTTCTTCTCCTACGAATAACCAATAAAGACACACTTATGTGCTTTTGGATCTAGCTTCTTTATCTTCTCATTAGGGATGTACACATAAGCAAGACAGCCAAATGCTTTAATATCACTGATATCAGGCTTGTAGCCGTATAGCTTCTCAAATGGTGTCATATCATGAATACCTACAGTGGGAGTCCTGTTCAAGATATACATGGCTGTCATGACAACCTCAGCCCAATAATAGATCAACATCTTCTTTTCATTCATCATTGCATGTGTAGCTTCCATTAAGACCTTGTTCTTCCATTCACCTACCCCATTCTGCTGTGGAGTGTAGTTGCATGTAAGTTGCCTATGTATGCCATTTTCAGTAAAAAATTTGACACATCCTCCCCACCACTGTCAAATCTCAAACAAGAGATATAGCAATCAAATTCCTTTTCAACTTGCTGCTTAAATTGCTAAAAAATAGCAAACACCTCATCCTTTGTTTTCAGTATATAAACCCAAGTGTAGTGACTAAAGTCATCAATGAATGTCACATAATACTTAGAGCCCCCCATAGATGCATTATTGATGACACCAAAAGAAGCATAAAAACAAGGCACAAAAATATCCATGCATATATCATAATTTCATCTTTTGTAAAAAAGATAACAAGTATATGGTTACAAAATCACTAAAATACACACCTATATGAGGAGGCCACATCCACATTCACATCCACATACACCATCATAAATAAATGGTATACACAAAAGTGTTACGTGCATGCATTGGTGAAGGGTAGGAATACTCAAAATTAAAGGCCAAAGGTCTTATAATATCAAATGTATCAAAGTTTCAAAGAAATAATAAAAATACAAAGGGGTGTGCTTTTTGGGGAAGAGGTGGGGTGGAGTGCACGAGTGGTTATGTGCCTCTTTCCCTTCCCTCTCTTGTCCAATTGCACATTCTCTTTTTGGTGGTGCAAAAAGTTGTTCTCTCTCCTCTCTCCTCTGTCTTTTGTGCAGAAATTCTTCTTTTCCCTTTTGTTCTTGTATAATGGTTGAAGCTATGGATGAAGATGATGAAGATAACGAATCAGTTCATTATTAAGTGGAAGATTTATGGTTTCTTTTCAGTTTTGAGATCAATGGCTCAGCCATGTGCATAGATTTTGCATGCTTCTACCTTGGTTTCATGTTCATTTCCTGCCGTGGGAGGGTTGCTGTCAATTATGGGCTGGCCCCCACACATTAGAGTGAAACAATTGCAAGGGTCGCATACTATTTCTTACATGCTTGACAAATGGAAACCTTGACTATTTATCAAACTGACAAGCATCACAAACATGACCAATATCCGTGTAAGCATACTTGGGTAGACCTATCACAATATGTTTTTTCTGCATCATTTATAGCTACTAAATATTAACATGCCCCACTCTTTTATGCCATATTTCTAAATCTCTAATTGTGCTAGAGCCATGAGCAAACATGACTGATTTCACTTGTGGTAAAGTGGCATCAAGAATAAACATCCCGCCATTCCTATGACCACGAGCAATCAATTTGCAGCCATTACCAAACTCCTCAATGAAGCAACTATGCTTATTAAACCTAACCTGCAAATTCTGTTAAGTCATTTGGCCCACAAACAATAGATTTTTAGTAATTGACAGGACATAAAATACATCATGTAAGTTCTTTTTCTTGCCATCATGGATTACCAAAGGCACTTTGCCTTTATGTTCAATGCTATGTTGCATGTCATCCCCTGTGCATACATAGCCATTCCTCTCACGCACCATGTAAATAAACCAGTCACCGTGAGGTGTCATATGATTCCATGCCCCTAAATCAATATGCCAAATAGCATCCTCGATAGACTTAGCAACCTTGTCTTTCACATATGTCATGGCAAACAATCTATCTCTAGAAGCATCATTTGTCTGACTAGACGATGCATAATGTCCATGTTGCTTGCCCTTTTGATTGTCTTGCTTCTTCTAGTAGTCCTTGGCAATATGACCGTACTTTCCACAGTAGTGAAAATCCTTATCCTTATTAGGATTGTCAGATGGACATTGCTGCTGCTAGGAGCCTCTAGCTTTAGGGCTAGATCTCCCCTTGCCTCTGAAATTTCCACCTCCTCTTGCATTTGAACCCTGTTGGTTATTATTGCCATAAGATACACTTTTATGGCCTCCTTTGCCAGAACCATAACCTCTACCACAGCTACCATAGCCGCATTGATTCAGATAGAAGACAACATCCTTGCTCTTGCAACTGCTAGAGCCTATAGCCAAGCTAAGTTTATCCTCCTGATGAATAAGCAATGTGACTAGCTCATTGAAATCTGGCATTTCAGCCCACACAACTATGGAAGTATCAAATGACTTATATTCAAATCCCAAATCATTTAATGTCACTACAACCATGTCTTCATCCTCAACTTGTGTTCCAATGGATGTTAGCTGATCTACAATAGTCTTAATCTCTGTGACATAATCCTATATGAATCTGCCTTTTCTCTCCATGTTGTTGAATTTTTGCTTTAACTTTATCTTCCTAGCACTGGTAGTTGTGCCATAATACTTGATCAATATGTTCCATGCATCTACTAATGACTTGTAGTTCATGATCTGCATTACCATAGCATCCAAGATACACAAAGATAACCAATGTAGCACCCTGTGAGCTCTTTCCAACCAAGCTTAGTGCCCTCGTATTTGATCAGCTGTAGGATTCCTCTTTGGGATTTCAGGTTCAGCTTTAACACCTATCATCAAGTTCCAATATCCTTTACCTATCAAGAAGTTCTCATGCGGAACTTTCATATGGCATAATTATTGCTATCAAGCTTTTCCCCCACTATTTGGGTTATGTTATCAATTTTGTTTGCATTTTCCATGTTGCAAACAAATCCCAACTACCTATTGCTGCAAACCAAGGCTTCTTAACTGATCAGTTTAAGCCTTCTAATGCAATGATAGTTTTCAGCATCAACCTCTGTTCAAATCAGTGAGTTTCAGTCCATGAACTTGTCAAAGACATTCATTGCCAAGTGATATAGGATGTAGGTACATCACTCAATACATAGAACATATAGCTGTTGTAAACTCTATGACATTCAACCTCACTACCAGTAGATATACATGCAGTCTGCAATCTACAAGCTGTAAATGACCAACAGTTCTTTCAAGGCCAAATTTGAGATGTATACATGTCATACATGCTCCAAAAACTCTCAAACATCTGCTAGTACATGTAGGAGTCCATACATGATCATGGAGGCACAGTTCAATGCATATACATCAAGTACAAGCGTTAAATACCTTGCTTATAGGTTGCAGTCAGCCAATAATCAAACAAGGTTTATCCAACTCCAAAATGTCCTCAAAGTACTTCATACATGTGCTATCAAGTGTAGGGGTCAATACATGACCATACAGACAACGATAGACACACTCTCTTCAACGGACAATATCATAGAATGCATTCCCTATTTGTCAACAGCCAAGACAATGTCAATGCATTTGTTTCCTGATAAAAAATTTAGCTTTCATGAGCATTCAATGCTCATCTCTATCCTCCAGACACTCAACAGACATATGCCATGTCATACATTTGAGAGAAGCTAACCAATGTTATCTAATGCTTCATGACCAATGAGTGCTTGCTATCCATAGTTTGATGACAACTTTTAGCCTATCATATACTTCTAGATCTGAGTATTTTCTTCAAGAAATTGCAAATCAAATGCATAAGCCACAGTACATATGTCTTCCAGGATGTATCTGCATTTCAATGGAGCCAAGAATGCATGTCACATAGCTTCAATGTGATGTCCAGTGTATACTATATATTCATTGTTTATAGTAGTTCATTCTCTATTCCAGATCTATGTAGTTATAGATCAGTTCATATCTCATCTCCAAGTTAAGCATTTGCATTGCACATCATCAAATTACCTTCCAAAGTATGTATGCAAGCTGTGGATCACTTAAGTAGTGATTATTGTGTTGATTGGCAGCCATGAGAAACCATCTGGACAGTAGACGCAATCACATGATGCAACCTCAGGGTGTATTCTAGCAAATATCTAGCCTAATGATGATCAGTGCCCTCTCTAATGTGGTCAATGAAGCCTCAAAATGCTCTAGACAGAACCCAGGCACAATCCAATAGCAAGGAGAAACATAAATGACTTGACACTTACTCGGCATGGACAATGGCAGCCTGCTCCTCTTCATTGATATCCTATATCTTCAATCTTCAGGCCTTCTTCACTTTGTCAAGCTACAAAGAGCCCATCCAAGATGGTTCCGATACCATGTGAAGAGAGACAAATAGAGGAATACCAAGAGAGAGCACAATCATGCTCTCATCCTTCTATCCATTATTCCATTACTCAAGTGTAAGTCATACATAAGGTTTTAACTAACCATGACTAACTCTAGTTAGGTCACACCAACTAACCCAACTTATTAAATGTCCCATACATGATGATATAGCTGGACATAGCTACATACACGATCAAACACAAGAGCTTGAAGCCTCAACACAACCAACCGTGCTTTGGACTTTGCCAAAGAACCAGAAGTAACCTTCATCTTGTAAACCCACTTGCATGGAAGAGTTTTTTTCCCTTTAGGCAGCTGCACCAAATCCCAAGTACCATTATTATCAAGTGATTCTATTTCTGAAAGCATGGCCTTAAACTACTTCTTGCTGTCCGGTCTAGTCATTGCTTCCTTGAAGCATGACAGCTCACCACAATCTATCAACATGACACAATCTGCAGTATACTGTGCACCAGGAACAAAGCTATCAAGTGGTCTCAATGGTGGTGGAGTCGACCTACGGAGTGAAGGATCAACATTTGTTAATGGTTGCTAGGCTTACAAATCTGCATTTACAGGTTGTTGTCCTGAAATACGGGCCTATAATTCTACATATACAGGTTGCTATCTTGAAATTCCACCATGCTATCTTGATAGTTCGGGCTGTCCTAACTACATGTTTTCAGGCTGAAACTATGGTGTATCATGGGCAATACCTTGTTGGTCATTTCCAACACCATTTCTTGCATTTTTAAGAGTATTTACAATAGGTATACACTGCTATCCATTGGGCACAAATGACTATCTAAAAGGTACATCCTCCCTGAAAACAACCCTCCTAACTTCCTTAGTCTTCTCGGGCTGCTTATGCATGTGATCTTCATAGAAGATGATGTCATTGCTACGTACTATCTTTATTTTCTCGAGATCCCAAAGTCTATACCCCATCTCACCCTCATCACTGTATCCTAGGAATATGCACTTACAAGACTTGGTTCCAGTTTCTTGCGTTCTTCTTTCCATATGTGCACAAAATCCTTGTAGAGCCAAACACTCGCAAATGAGCATAAGAAGGTGGCTTGCCAACCACTCTTCCTGAAAGACTCTCCCCCACAAAGACCTATTCAGTGACCTATTAATCAGATGAACAACTGTCATAACAACCTCTACCCAAAAACCATGGGGTAATGTAGCATGTGATAGCATCGTACGAACCTTATCATGTATGGTCTAATTCATGTGCTCTGCAACTCCATTTTGGGGTGGATTATGAGGGGCAGTGAGCTCCCTCTTTATCCCTTTGTTGTCACAAAATGCCTGAAAGACTTTGGACACATACTCCCCACTCTTGTCAAAGCGAAGACACTTAAGCGTCTTATCAGTATGGTTCTCAACCAATGCCAAGAATTTTTGAAATTTGTCAAGCACTTTGTCCTTGCTACGAATAGGGTAAACCCATACCTTCCGTGTAGCATCATCAACAAATGTGACAAAATATTACTTTTCTCCTAGAGATAACCCTGGCATCTGACATACATCAAAATGTACTAAGTGTAGAGGCAAATATTTCAGTGAAAGAGACTTTTTATGAGATGTCTGCACATGCTTACCATAAAAACAATGATCATAGTGCTCAAAATCAGCATAACAAAGACAAGGCAAGTAACCCAAACGAGAAAGTACTTTCATTCGTGTTTGACTCATGCATCCCAACCAGTCATACCACAAGGAAACACTTGGCTGCTCAGTCACGACAACAGCATGATCACACACACTAGATACATGGAGAAAATACAAAGTATCACTCTTTGAGCCTCTGGCAATAACCCTAGATCCTTTGCAAATCTTCCATTTCCCATCGCCAAATGTGATATGAAATCCATTGTCATCTAGCTGTCCAGTACTAATCAAGGTCTTCTTGAGCTGCGGTACATGCCTTTCATTTCCGAAGAGTGAAGACAGATCCATGTAGAAACTGCAGTTGCACATTGCCAATGCTTGCAATGGCACATGTATAATTGTCCCCAAGATGGACAACACCATGTCAACCTCCTGTATAGTCTGTAAACCACTCATGGTGAGGGGTAACATGAAAAGAGGCACCAAAATCCAAAATCCAAATGTGCATGTCATGATTTGTATTGACTATCAAAGCATGTACACTGAAACATGAAGAGATAAAGAGTACATCATTCCCACTGTCATGGCCGACTACATTCACCTCTTCAATCTTTACACTGCTCTTCTTAGTAGGAGGCTGACTCTCTTTCTTCTCTTCTTTGCTATCATCCATCTTCTTTTCCTCCCCTTTCTCTTTCTTCCATTTATAGTATTCATGTTTGAAGTGACCCTCTTGCCATAGTGATGGCATTCAACATCCTTACCACGTGATTTACTGCATCCCTTGCTATCAGATTTGCCTTTCTGTTGTGATCTGCCTCTAGTATGAAAAGCACTAGAAGAATTACTGGATGCATTGTTCTGCAAATTTATTTCTTCCATGAGTAGAGTACTCTCTACATCAGCATACAAAAGCATAGCATTAGAATTGCTCATAGTAGTCCTAAAGGTATCCCAGCTCTTTAGCAGAGTGCAAAGCAAGAACATAGCTTTGAACTTATCATCAATATTGAACTTCAAAGCCACAAGCTAGATAAAAATGGAGTTAAGCTCACTAAGGTGAGTAGACATTGTAGTACCCTCTTTCATATGCAAATCCATGAGTTTCTTTAGCCAGTAGACTTTGCTTGCAGCACTCTTTTGGGCATACAATTCTTCCAATCGCTTCCAAATGTCATAAGCAAAATCCAACCCTTCAATGTTAAATGGAAAAGCATCAGAAATCGATAGCTCAATGATCTAGCGTGCAAGCTCATTCAGCTCATCCCAGTCATCCTGCTCTATATCAGCTAGTTTTATTCCCTTTACTTTAATCGTCTTTGCTTGCTTCTTCTATAGTAAGATGTTATAGCACTATTTTTGCCAAACTACAAAGTTGTGTGCTCCTTCAAGCTTCTTGATATGCATAAGATGATTATCACTACTACTACCCATGATTCAAATCCAAATAATTGTATGACAGTAAATGACAGCTAATGCCAAGTAATGGAAGCTCCAAAATCCACTCAGTAGTATGTTAGGAATATCCACAAGTATGTAAATAGCAAGAACATACACAATTCATTGCCCAAAATGCCTCAAAAGCATTCAATGATAGTAAACATACCAATTTCTTGACAAAAACAGAGTGTAGTCCTGAAATTCCTGACAATACAAGCGGTTGTCGTGTAATTCAGGAGTGCAATCCAAAAATTCTTGACAATACAGGTGGCTGTCTTGAAATTTAGGTGCAGTCCCCCGGACATTCAGGAAAAATCTGTCCTAAAAATTCAGAACTAAAATAACCTCCAGATTGACTAAGATTGAACTCCAAAGACCATGCAAATTTGCTCAAAACATCACCATAATGTTCTTGCATAGAAACATATCAAATTTCCTGATAGTGAGGTATGATGTCTTGGATATGCAAGAAACTATCCTAAATGTATAGTACTAGACATGTAAGTAAAGCTGAACCAAAAATGACCTTTAATAACTGATCAAATGCATTCCGAAATCAAATCCAAGCATGTAACATCAACAAGGTATAGAATGCCTGAGACCAAGTCTAGAAGCAAGATATAATGGATACATAGTCAAAATGTCATTCAGTCATGTTATTCTAGTAGCCAAATTGCTATAAAAAATGAGTAAAGTCTCAATAAAATTTAGCCCAAATGCACTTCAATACATAGGTATATCATTCCTCAATGTCTTGACATCACTTGAGCATGTATACGCATCAACATGCATGTCCAAGGACCAATGTCATTAAAGGATAGAGAACTGCCTATAAATTGTAGGCTATAAACTGTGTATTCTAGCCACAAGCAAGTCTGTAAACTAAGAAAAATCCTTGCCAAGATTAGCTCAAAATGGCCTCAAGACAATGCCACATGGTTCCCAAAGCATCCATCATCCACTAACATCCAATAGCCATCAAATGAGCATGATCTGTATGCACGAGACACACAAAGATATGTGCTGCCCTATTTATTACAGATCTGAATATTGTGTATTTCAGACCTGAAGCTGAATGTATATCAGTCCCATGTGTAATACTACACTTTAATGCTCAATTTTAAGCATTAGATACAAAGTATAGAGCACAACCATGATGCCAAATGAAGAGGAGTAGCCTGTTATAGGTCCTGAGCATGTTGAAAACTAGATATGCATATCCATGTTGATGGCGCCTTCAGCCTTGAAGAGATTGGAATGCTCGTTCAAGTGTTGGAGATAATGGGGAGGGTCCCCAAGTGGGCAATGATGGCTGCCAACAAGCTCAAATGAAGAGGGAAGCTTCAAGCTTCAAGAAAAAGCTTCAAACCTTGCTGCCCTGCTCGCAAACTCTTCACAGTGAACTCTCCTTCAACTTCAAGCTTGTGCACCTAAAGAAATGCCAAGCTCATGATTTCATGAACCAAGCTCTAATACCACTTTGTTGAGCTAGCTACAATAGGGTTTCTGTGTAGAGATGAAGGTTGAGAGAGAGAGAGAGAAGAGATAGAGACACACGATTTATGGTACTAAAGAGTGTACCTCAATAATGTTTTAGATAGGTATATGTACTATGTACAGCCTAGCCCTTATGGGTGGGACATGAGCACTGCCCTTTATCTCGACAAAGCCTTGTATTCAAAAGGATTTTGTAACTCCCTTTTCCCCACATCAAAGCCTTGGTGTGTCACTATTATCTTTAGAAATATTCAGCTTTAATTCACCCTTTCCTTGCTCCTTCCATACTCCACCTGCAAATTCATATAGAGTGGCATGTGACGCATAAACTGCCTTTTCATGCTCATCTCCCGTCTGGATTTGCTGGAACTGAAAAGCTGTCGTGGATTGAGATGCTAGAACAACTCTAGTTGAGTTACCAAAAGTTGTCTTAGAGAGTAAAGAAGAGCCATGATTGGTGTTCACCAAAGTTGTTGAGGAGCTTAAAAAGTTACCATTGCTAGCTACTCTAAAGGAAAAGGTAGGCCCTAAATTTGTACCAAAAGTAGAACTACACCAAAATTGCTAAAGGAAGCAAAGCCTGAGACTCAAGCCAGGAGAAGATGTTCCAACAAAAGGGAAAATAGAATTGGAATGAACACTTCCAAAAGCTGACTCCAGAAAGTGTGGAGACAACATTCATAGATGAAACATTTTCAAAAAATCCAAAAGTGAAACCTTTAGCATTAGCAGATTGATTACCCATTGCATGAACTTTTGGGTTTCCCTCAGTTCTGGGGAGCAACTGTTAATCAAACAATCCAAAAATGCAGCCTTCAACATTAGCAGATTGATTATCCAGTGCCTGAACTTCCAAGTTTCCCTTAGTTCTGTGGGAGCAATTGTCAATCAGATAATTGGCATCCAAGATAATGGAATAAAGATGTGAATTAGTCAATGAAAACTTAGATCATATAGGGCTTCCATAAGAGATAAACAAGGACTCCAATATTGCAGCCACATATTGATCAATCATTACAATAGTTAAAACCCCTACTATATAGTGGACATTTTGTTCTTCCACTAGACAAGGGACACCAAGGAAAGCATGAGGAAGGTTTATAGGGAATCAGTAGTATTGTGTGGAAATTGGTGAAGATGGCATATTTCATATTTTGGAAACACTTATAACATCTGTATGATGTTAAGATCAATTTTAAAAAATTCTCCATCCATCAACAAGAGTGCTATTGAATGCAGATTTGACCATTGCAAAATCCACATGCAAACTAGATTTTGGGAAATAGGCAAATCTGAGAGGTGGATTATCCATACAAATGTTTGATAGAGAATACAAGACTTGGTAACAGATTGAGTACACTGCTTTGTTGAATATCTACTTCAGTCTCACAATTGGTTGCATACGATAGTGATGAGAACTCTATTGAGTTACAACATGCAAGTGATGGTCATAATATTTTTGGATAGCAACATCATGTCACTCATTATGTTTATGGTCAACCCCAAATTTGAGGACACCCTTGGAGTCATTTTGGGCACTCTCCCATGAATGAGAATCATGTGGGAAGGCCACAAGGATTTGAGAATGGTTTCAACTCTTTTGATATGCATACAAACGGATAGTCATACATGAATGGACAGCCACATGTATATGATCATGATCATGGATATGAGTAGCATTATGTTAGTGAACATGCGCAACATGTTGATCAGTACTTCTATGATGATCAGCCATCCCATAGTCAATATTATGATGATGATCAACCATTTCCTCGGGACATCAGCATTATGCTAAAAGAAATGAATGTGTTCATGACTATGGAAAACCATTTTATCATGAGAAGTATGAAAATCATAGTGGCCAGCATGATGTTATTCGAGGAAAACTCTTAATAACTAGTGATGATATTAGAGGAATGCATGCACAAGGCTTATGTTATAGATGTGTTGAACCAATATCTTCAAGATGGAGAGTCTTACAAATCCTTTGAAGTTGATCATGATGCCTATCAACTTTCTAACCTCCATCATTCTAAAGACTTTATTTGTGTTGCACAGGTTCCTTATGGTTTTTCTATCCAACAAGACTTTATTTGTGCCATTTGGACTCTTCTATCATGAGTTATGGGAAATTTTTATTAGCTACCATGTTTTATAGTTTAAGAAATCCATTGACATCTCTTAGTTATTTTCATATTTTGAAGGACTCTTCTTTGTGGCATGAAGACTTTTATTTTAGCATGGAGTCTTAGTTCAGCATGACTTCATCTATTTCAAGCTGTTCTTATACTCATCCTTGTATCTTGTCCCAAATTCAGCTTTAAGGATAAAGCTCACCTCGGTTGAGATGTCTTGTAATAGAGTAAGGTGTCTAAATACCTTAGCCAGTATTTAGCCTACTAGGGTTAAGTATAAAAGGCTAAGTTGTAACTAGCCTAGGATCTTTTTGCCATTTTACAACATTACATATTTGAGGTCTCTACCTCCCACCATCTAAGAGGTGGATGCTCTTGGCCACCACATATTGGGGTGCATACCATGATGCAACCTCTCATCATTTTATTCTCATCACACCAATGGTAATATCATTTCATGCCTAGCCACCTTGGCTATGGTTTCATGGCATTTTAGTTTATTTCTTTGTATTTTTAGTTTAATAGTTTCCTATGGGAATTAGCTTCTTTACACTAAAAAGGCAACTTGATTTTATTATCACCTTTCTCTCTCAGCAATTTCGAATGATATTCTTGAGAAGAATAAATTTAAAAAAGTAAAGAGACAATGCTTGGATTCTTTCATTAATAATCGTTCTTTGGATTTTGAGCTAGTGTAGGAGACTTTAGACAGCATCAATATTAGTCATGATGCATATACACAAATTAGCTAATACAATCAAATATGAAACAAGGTTAACTGCACAATTATTTACTTCTAAGGCTATTCATGGTGAAGACTATCGAACAAAGAATGAATGGAAAAGTGATGGAAGTTTTGGGTGAGCCTTTCAATATCTAGGCTAGCTAATTCAAGAGTAAGAATAAACAAGTTTTTTTAAATGAATTCAACAATATTTTTCTTGACATGCCTACCTTGCAACATTTTATGATCAAATTCTATGATTTGTGGCATAAAGAAAAGCTAGGTATGTGATTAAACTTAATAATAGTGAGATTTTGAAGTGTACAAAGTTAGGGAGGGTCTTCATTGCCTTGATGAATAGAACACTTTCATCAAGTCATTGCAGTGATTCAATGCTATTTATTGTTCAATCTAAACACAATATCTTGTAGTTAGGAGCATTTGAAGTAGACACATAGGATGTTAATATAGTATATTGGGTTTTCCACAAGACTTCAATATTTAATATGATTAAGAGCCAACAAGTAGGAGAAAACCTATTTGTTGAGGGATTTGGAAGCTACAAGGCCAAATGACACATACTTGGTGACATGAGATACTCAAGTGCATATATAATGTTTCAAAACAAGCAAACTCTAGATGTACCTACATATATTGCATGTCTTCAGGTGCATAGTAAAGCTTTGGCAACTGGAATATAGCCCTATCTAGGCATATCAAAGACCCATACTTCAAGCCAGTTTTAAATATTCCTTTGATCAATACTCATATTAGTATACTTCATGCACTTAACAAAATAATTGAAAAATTGGTTTAACTTTACATCGGGTTTTCTTGGAAGCTAAAACCCATATCAGCTACACACAATCCTATAATTTTTTGTGATAAAATTGATTGGAAAGATGATTGTCTTAATGACTTGAAAGACCAACTGAACCTTTTCAAAAATATGGTAAGGAGTTAGCATTGTTACACTTCTCCTTATTTTAACTCATATAAGTCTTTGTATTAATTCTCCTTTTTTTAAAACTATTTAGCATATTTTATACAACTATACTCTATATTTCATCAAATAACAAGGAAGTCTAATCTATCTAGTCAATCCAAAGCATGAAAAGATCACATTACCAAGCAAGAACAAAATTTTTCAAATAGTACACAAGACATGTAGATAAAACAATCAAAGCAAATAGTTTATTAAATGCCTTTCAATGATTCTAAGACAAATTTGGTATAAATTTTAAGCTTAAAGACAACCACTTCATGTAATATATCATCTTTGGCAAAAACCATACAAATGGTTGCCCAAAAAGGAAAAGAGGGATACCTAAACTCTTATGCAAAGTAGATATTTTTAGAATGGTTGGGTTCCAAGAAACCTTTGACTCTTTGATATCGTTCAATGAAATTCAGTTTGCATAGGAATATTTGGTTTCATCCCACTTTGTAAGGCCTTTGCATTTCAAAAAATCATGCTTTCTGTAGCATGGGAGAAGCTTTAAATCTTTTGCATCTCCTACATGAGAGAGTAAATAGGAGATAATAATTCCAAAGTATCATGTCTAGATCCACTATAACTAAGCATATAACTAAATACCCTTATGGCTTCTTCCTTCTCCACCAAAATTATATTCTCCACTCCTATGTTCAAAACTTTAGATCCAATGACTCTGAAAATGGCTTCTAAATCCATCACTGGTAAGCTTGGAGAGCTCAAAAATCTATTTTGATAAATTGCAATGGTTTGGTTATTCAAGTTTTCAATATAGTGGCCAAGGCCTTGACTTTTTCCAAAGCTTTAGTGGCCTAGAGCCCCAGGCTCTTCCAAGAAAGTTATCAAGGTTTCCAATTTCAATCTACATAATAACCAAAAAGGTTTTTCTGTCAATATATAGAAATCTTAAAGTCTCTTATGCATTAAGCATAATAAAATTCTAGCATTAGGCCTAATGAAGATATTAGAAATATCTTTCATGTCTTAGGGTTTTAATCATATTCAAGAAGGCTCTTTTCATAAAGATTTATTGAATTCTTTGGCTTCTCATGTTCGATGGAAGCTTTAGTGTTTTGTCATAGCCCATGTCTTCAATGCCAAGAATTTTTAAGACCTCTTCTTTGTGGGTAGCCCCTTTTTCTCATATTCTACAATCTAATCAATATGTGAATGACATGCTATGGAGCTATCTCGGAAATTGTCCCCCCAACATCAAGAGCTGCTAATAGTCATGGCTCATAACTTATGAAATCCTTATTAATCTAACCCCATGCTATGAGGATATCTAAGCAGTAATCTTCTCTAAGATAAAAGAAAGTGTTGAATATCATTGAGAAATGCATATCTTTTTTTTAAAAAATAAGGTCAGTAGGCAATGTAGGGATAAAATCAAGAGGGTCTTGTTTAGTCTTTGTACTCGATTCTATCTCCTTTTCTTCTACCTATGTGATGTTGTCACTCTTAAACACTACATGATCAAATCATTACACTAATTGGTTCTCAACATTCACTTGAAACATTTATTTTCTATTCAACCTCTTCATCTATGCATGCAACATCTTTTCCCTTCTTGTCTTGCACTTTTTCTAAAGAAGAATCTTATATATATTGGAGATACATAATAAATCATATGCCTTTTTTTAATCAAAAGGCACTATTGTTGATCTCTACAATAAGGGATATTTATTTCACACTTTCTAAATTGATCATCAATAAGATAATCCTGGTAAATAAACTTATTTGTGGAGCATTGGCTTCTTGAATCACATCATTAAAACGAGCATCAATTGTAAGACTCTCTACATGTCTAGCATAGTAGACCTAAGTTTCTCTTCAAGGTCTCCTAAGAGCTCTTCCAAATCAAAAGGAAAATCTTGCATATCCCTGATGTACATAAACTTAGATGAGTTTCCTATATTGTGAAGAAAATCAAAGAATCTATCATCACATGTGTCCTCCAATTCTTCTTGTTCCATTCCTTCAAGAGAAAGATTCCTTTTTTACATTCTAAACATACAACAACTTGCAACTACAAATAAGAACCTCATTTGAGAAAGAGAAATGGAAAAATACATGGTAACATGGAGCTTGTAATAGATTTCATTAGGGAAAAATTGAACCCACAAATGGGCCCTTAAAAATAATATAGTTTAAAATGTGGGCCTTTTGGATTGTCCAATAAGAAGGCTAGATGTTGACATCCATGGAGGGTGAATCTTCTCTCTCCAAATCTTGGGTTTTTTTAAATTAAAAAAGGGGTAGTGAGGGATTTTAAAAAAGGGAGAATGAATGTACACAAAATTTGAGTTTCTCTCACCTCGTATTTCTCCCTTCCCCCTTTTTTGGAGAATTTTCAATTTTGGTTTTTTTCCCTCTCACAAAATCAATTTGACCCAAAAGTTGAGAGCAGACCACTTTCCCTCTCTTCTCTATACTAGTGAATTTTCATCTCCATTGAAGCTCCCTGGTGAGAGTAATTAGGGTTTTGAGCGTTTTGCTCACCTCTACACTTTCTTCTCCGTGAAGCTCCAGATTTTGGGCAAAACATAGGTGCCCATCTCTCTTTGCATTTTCTCTTGTTTGTTATTTTTTCAATATGGTTTGATGTCCTTTCTTACTATTATTGTTGTTTTATTGTTGCATAGGTTGTTTTGGGCAAGAGGCATAGTGCTCATCTCTCTCTCTCTCTCTCTCTCTCTCTCTCTCTCTCTCTCTCTCTCTCTCTCTCTCCTTTCCTCCTCCCCTCTCTCTATGTGTTGTTTCTCTTTTATGTTGTGTTTTCAATAGAATTTGATGTTGGTTCTAATTGTTGTTTTCTTGCAAAGTTTATTTGGAGCAAGAGGAAAATGTGTTAATCTCTCTCTCTCTCTCTCTCTCTCTCTCTCTCTCTCTCTCTCTCTCTCTCTCTCTCTCTCTCTATTTGTTTTTTTTAACTACTATCTTTTCAATACATCATGATGTTAGTTCTAACCCTTGTTGTTGTTTTATTGCAGATAGCATTTTGGGTGACATTGGATAAGTGCTCATCTCTCTCTCCCTCTCTCTTTCCATCTCTATGTCTCCTCTTTTCTACTATTTTCTCAATATACCTTCATGTAAATACTAACTCTTGCTATTGTCTTTTGTAGATATCAATTTGGGCAAGATTGGATAGGTGCTCATTTCTTTCTCTCTCCCATTTACTCACACACTCTCCCTTTCTTTCTCTCCGTGTTTTCCCTTTTTACTATCTTTACAAGAGGGTTTGATGCTAGTTCTAACTTATGGATAAATTATGATTGCAGCACTTAATACAAGGTAGATCAGAGATTCTGTAGCTCGATTTATGGGTAAATATGCCATATTTTCTGGTGCCAAAATTTATTCATTTGAATGGGATTGATGCTTTCTTTTGTCCATCATTTGCAATGTGTTTTGATAAGCAATGATTCAATCTTATCTTCAGTAGATTAGCTTATAGGTAAATTAGCCCTATTTTGTGTTGTTTTTATTCATGCAATTATCTAGATACTTTTTGTTGAAAGAGATTCATGCATGTATTTTTTGTACATGCAGGTATTGTACAAGGGTTAGGTGAAGCATATAATTCTCGATTGACTATTTTGTTATGGTGAGTGATTCCTTTGTGCTAGATGATATGGATCTACTAGAAGTCGATGGTTCAACAATCCTCTACTTTATTGGTCATGTGTGTCCATTCGGATCTCCATGCCAATCGGCAATGATCCATGAAACTCTTGTATCATATCATCCATATAACACACAATGTGTTGAGTCATAGAATATATTAAGTGTCAATCAAATGTGCCTATTAAGATTTGCATGCCATGTGGCTGCTATCCTTGTAACAAGTACTCTATAATACCCACGTTTCATACAGTGTATTGAGTCAAATCAAACTCCTAATCATTATAATGAAATTTATTTTGGAAAATTTCTCTAAGTATTATTGTGCTATTCTTTCCATTATATTTCATGCAAATGGTATGATTAAAGTGATGCCTTGAAATTGAATCCATACTTTGTGTCAATGTACATATTCACATGTGTTTTGATATTGATGTTTGTGTTTGTTTACAAAAGTGTAAATATCTCTTAATGCCATATTGATTTGTATAGCATATTGGTGATTACTAGGCATACTTAAAATGCTTATTGTTTAGGAGTTAATACATACTTCTTTGCATCTAATACCTAAGTTATAATGCCTGAGAGAAGAAAAAGCATTCTCTCGATAGAAGTATGTAACAGAAAAGATGAAGAAGGGAATTGGATCACTGATATGTATCATTGCTCGTCTTGGGTACATATACGTCCAAGTATGAAGGGAGCTTTCAGGGTGAAAGCATCTACACTTGCAAATGTATCAAAGCATTGGAAGGGTAAAATTTTAGCTCTCAGACAAAGGAATGTTGGTTCTCACCTTGTAAACAAAGGCATTGATACAACATGTATTCATGCAAAAACAAATACATATTGTGCCCATTGTGCCCTTTCAACGAAACATTGCAAATAGTAAGTATTTGCAACTCATTAAGAATGAGAAATTTCATGATATCTATGTAACTACTTGTCTTGTATTTACAAAATTATACCCTTCAGATTACTGTGAGTGGCAAAATGTTGAGAGTTTCATAGGTTCTTTTAAGTGTTACCACCTTGAAATTGGTAGACTTATCTTTGAGGGGCATACAACTAAGGAGCTTGTAGGGGACCTTGTTTTTTCTATGACTCCAAGTACATATTGCCCAAGGGGGTTCAAGAATATGGAACACTTGAGTCTATGTATATACTGAATCTTAATAGTATAGAATGACCATTGTGTAGTAGTGACATTTCGCACATGTGTAGCATAAAAATTTCAGTAGACATATTGAACTCTATGAAGCCAAGCACTGGCTCAAAGAATGTACATCTAAGCTGGTTCATACCAATTGCAATTTTTGCACGTATGTTCAAGGAATGTAAGGGTTTGAGACGTACCAAAAGCATGTATGCCATAAAAAGTGCATCGGAGGATTATATAAGAAACATTCTAGGCAAAACTTGGACATTGAAAATGACTCACAGTCCTGACACAATGAAGTGTCGAGTCACAACAACAAGAGGCATGGATTTTAGGTAAAATTTTTCTCTCTTAGTTTACTGTTATCTTACTTTGGGATGGATCAGCTAACTTTCCTCTTGAATACACATTCTTTGTAGCACAATAGACTTTATGCCTAGTGTTCAAGTATCATAGATGGAGGATGCTCAAGGGTGAATGGTTGTGCCTTGATTAAGACACGCATGAAAGTGCAATTGTGGATGTTATTATCATTTGTGAGGGCCACGAGCCCCAAGTGTTGCAAATGGAGGATTATTGGCCCTTGAGTATAATGCATTAGGAAATTACAATGTTAATGCAAAATCCACCTGCTAGCTTCTATTTTAAACTAGATGGTAGGAAATTTTGAAGCTGGACTTGAGGATACTATTACTAGTGGAAAGTGCATGGCTGCACATATTTTAGAAATTGTAGAGTCTTCCTAAAAATCACAACATCACAAGTTTTAATATCCAATACTTATAAATTTTTGGATTTTTTTTTCCAATAGAATATTGTCACTTGTAAACTTGCAATATTTAAAAATTATGGTATTCATGCAAAATTACACACTTGCTATACACTTTCCACATCGACATATTTACATATGCATGTGAACTTTACAAAGACGTTAAGTCAAGACATAACTAAATATCGTATGCGAATAGCCCTTAATGGTTTAAAACTTAAGGTTTTTAAGGTAGAACCAATTTAGTTCTTATTTCATTGTTTCATTTTACACTTTTTCTCTTCATCTCTTTACATCCACCGCATCCCTCCTACCTACTAGGATGGATGCTCATGCACACTTTGATAAGTGGATCCACGAGACTATCTTTGCCAGCTAGGGTGACGAGATGTTTTAGGTTTTCTCTAAGAACTTCAACCTTGAAAGTGTGCTCTCATGTTGGATCCCCCCCTTCAATTTTTGGAAGACTTTGTGACACCATTGCTACCTTCACATACTCCATCAAGGGATTTGGGCGTCTTTGGAATAACTCATGGTATTTCAAGTAAGGAAGAATCACCAAAAAGTAATGAATAGGTGTCTTGTCCACCTGGATCCTTCTCATAGAGTATGCATTATTTCCATGGGCAATGCACCACGTGGATCCTTCGTATAGAGTATGCATTAATCCCATGGGCAATGCACCAGGTACAACACCTTTGGATCTCATGGAGTGTGATTGTGCATTGGAAATTTACCTCATTGCATTGGATACACCCTTAGAGGAGGAGAGTGATGAAGATGCAACTCAACAGGTTGTTGCTATCATATATATGGGAGAAGAGCCAGTTGAAGAGCTCATAAATGTTGAAGCGGAACATTGGGTGGTGGTGGTAGAGCAAGGGTTGGCTCTCATGGTGCCATCTTCTTCAGAGCAACCTACAAGTTGACAAACCCAACCTTGCCTCCTTGACACCCATTGAAGTAGATGGTGTGCAGTACTTGCTTCTATCATATGTGTTGCAATAATTGGAAATGAAGGAAGAAGAGTTGTTTTCCATCCTAGTCAAGAATTCGATGGAAGACGTGATCAATTATGATTACATGGATCTGCATCCAATGATGGTAGAGACGGGAAGATATGACGGCACAAGCTTAGACATAGTGAGTGCCATCATAGCAACACATGAGTAGATTACCTCGGTTGAAGAATATTACTTGTGCTTGATGCTAAATTTGAAGCACTAGAGCATGATTTGTTCAGACCAAGGCCCAAGCTTCCTACCAAGGAGTTTGTAGATCCCTCTTCCCAAAGAGGTGCCTTGCTGACACGCGAGTAATAGAAGATACAAGATTATTTGTAGAAGGTAAGATTTCTAACTACCATATATTTTTATGTAACGAAACTTGAACCTAGGGTGCATCGGGTCCGTCAAAGTCCACCAATGAGATCTTGGAAAAAAATGATGCATGTCTGGCTATCCTCTCCAAAGTTTGGCATTTGGCCTATCCAAAATCTAGCATCTGGCCCCAAATGCCAAACTTCGAATAGGATAGTGTATGCATCATTTTTTGCCAAGATTTCACTGGTGGACTCCAAGGGACCCGATGCGCCCTACGGTCAAGTTTCATTGCTTTTTGATAACTCTAAGTTGGTTGCTAATTATGTTGTTTGATTTGACTTTATCATTCAGGACATATTGTATATAGATGAGTTTGCATCAAGGCAAGGAGGAGCTCGGCATGTGGATCAACAGAAGGATTCAAATCTAAAGGAGTACATTGGCAACCTTGTTGTAGACTTGGTGATCTTCCATAAGAAGTGCTCACCACGAGGGCTAGAAACAATCATGAAAATTCAAGCTTTGACCAAGTTTGGACCTTTTTGAGCAATACTTGTGACATCTATCTTGGAGAAGGTAGTGCTAGTCAAGTGGTTAAAGCTTCTTTACTTGTTTGACCAAACGTATGGTGGAAAAAAGTGTGTGCTTGCTACATTAAGTGACCTTGTTAAAGTGTCAGATCCGCTTCTCTTGGAGAAAGAGCTAAAGAGGGAGTGTGTCATATTTGAAGCAAAGAAGGAACTTCTATTTTCATTGGAAGTTACCCCCTCCTCTCCACCGATGAAAAAGCTAAGGAATGAATGAGAGTTCTTGTTGGCTATCATCTTTTGTACCTGCCATCACTATCAGCCAATTGCATGTATTTTTATTGATGGATATAAGATATTTTACTTTGTCCCTATAAATAAATATTAATTTAATAAATGTGTGATTCGTGTAAGTGTGATAATAATGTGTGGTACGTGAATGACACATTCGCATACATTAACATAATCCTATTAAATTTTATCAATGCATAGTACTCCACTTGTGATTGTGCATAGACAATAACGTAACTCGTATCTATATGTGTATTACTACTTTCGATGTGTGAATACGTTAAGAAAAAATTAAAAGTCGTGCGTTTCAAGAAACAAAACAAAACAACTTTACACAATTAATTGAATTTAGTATACATCGCATGATATATATATATATATATATATATATATATATATATATATATATATATATATATATATATATATAATATATATATATATATATATATATTCAAATGTAACAGAGTATATAAAATATTTTGGGCTTCTAAGATGCTATGGTACTATAACACTCATTACAAAACCTTGCATCATTAATCTCATAAGCTAGGAGGAGTCCCCTTGTCGTATCAAAGCTGAACGATAAAGTTCATTTCTTTATTTGTGATTGTGATGCGCTTTGTATGGATGGCAGCTAGCTGTGCATCATTGAAGACATTTGCAGGGCCTCCATAGTTGTAGTAGACCACTTTCTTGTCAGTGGGCCATTGTGCAGTTGCACCCAAAATCTTCCCATCCCTTTCAACTCCGAGTCTTGCATAACTTTCCGAGCAACCTTATGAAAAGATCTTTTTGGGATGAGAAGCTTGTATCTATGCTAGATTCTCCTTATCTCTCTCAAAGGGTGACATTGCCCGGTTTTCATCTCCTCTTCTTCTATGGTGGTCCTTATGCTATGTGGGGAGAACCTACTGCTCCACTAGAGGAGACTCCACCTTGTGCTCCAGGTAGCGGGCCGTAGCGTGAGTCCTTCTCCAAGCTAATTTGATGACATTCTTGCTTAGTTTGTGCCATGCAAGCTTGAGGAGGGCAAGATGGAGAAGAGACAGAGGTTGGGGGTGTGAGAATGGAGGAAGCAAAGAAATCAAGATGTGAAAATGAGAAGAAGAATGAACTGTTAATCTATTTAAACCCCAAAACCGAGTTAATGTAGCTTCGTACACACTATCCATCGTATGATTGTAAATCCATAACCTTTTATCAAAATTTGACGAAAGTTCACACATGCACTTGTTGGATGGCCAAGAGCCCAAAAAAAAAAAAGGGCTCTTAGCCACCTAACGAGTGTGTGTGTGAAGTTTCATCACATTTCAATAAAGTTTAGTATTTTAAAAATTATCCCACACCAAAATTATGGATGGATTGATAATCGAGAAATCAACATCGCAACTACTAGCCCTTGGAAACTTCACACCACATAGACTATACAAAGGCATCAGGAGAGTAAAGCCTCCAACAAGAAATGGCAAAAATTTTCATGCTTTTTCTATTGAAATTGACAATGCTAGCAAAAACTATAAGTAAGAGTTGAAAATATAGTGAAGATGCACATTCAAAGTTGAGAGCGAAGGACAAGAGTAAAAATTTAATTCATATTTTAAGGGTGCGTACAATAGTTTTGCACTAGGACATAGTTATATGTCCAATGCATGAGGAGAACACTATGCTAAAAAAGATAACATTACAAACTTTGTTCACTCCATTGGAACGAATGCATCCTTTACTACTTGAAGATTTCTTATAAGTTGGAAGTCCTTGGGAGTTAAAGTGATGTGCTTCACATGTATTGCACAATGCTAAGTATTAGTTATCAAGTCAACTAAAAAGGCCTCTACAGCACACTATAGAGCATGAAGATATTCTTTTGTGAAGCGATCAGGTCTATTCTGACCTTGTGCCAAAAACCACCTCCTGCTTTCTGTGCTGTAGAGGTCTTGCATAATCTCGTGAACAAGTCTCAAGAAGCTTGCCTTTAGAATGATGAGATCAAAAGAGCATTGAAACCTCTTGATTTCTCTTAGGGCCATTGTACCTGGCTTTCACTTGCATTTCTTATAGGGATGCTGAGGAGGACCCTTATGAGGGCGGCTTGAGGAAGCTGGGTTAGGTTGAGAAGGGGGTGCATCTACGCTAGTAGATGCTCCAAGGGGCTGAACATGATATGGGGATCTGAGTGGAAGCTTATTTGTAACTACCTTAGGCCTAGCCATCTTTCCTACACAAGAGATGTGAGAACTCAATGAATAAGATAGAAAGTGAAACCCTCTTTTATATAACCTAAATTGTAAGACTCATTCACATAGATACAAATTCTCTTCTTCTCTCTTAAACAATGAATTGCGTTCACAGTGAACACATTGTTCATCTTACTATCTTAGCTCTCTTCGAACCATTTGTTGCCTTATCGAAGCCTTGTTTCTAGCCACTTGGCATGGTTCTCTTTGGCACCTGAGGCTTCATAACGCACTCTTTTAGTGACATAATGTGATTCCATCATGTTTTCACCCGATTTATAAACACTTTCATTTGCTCTCTTTTGTGAGATTTTAGCTTCATTTGCTACAATAATCATATACCACCAAGATAGAAATTGGATCATTGGATTGCTAGCATTCACCCCTCCACCATGATTGATTTTTCTTTGGTATGCACCATGCCCTATCTAATGTGAATTTTTCATCCCTTGTGTGGACCAAACTCCGATGCTTCCCTTTTTTGCAAAGTATGGCCCATGTGCCTCAAGGATATGTTACAAAGACACATATCACACATGAGTAAAACTATGCTCAATAGTTTATAGAATTCATATAATTTTAAAATATTCACTTAATACACACCATATAATGTGTGATAGAGCTTTTGCACCGTGCTTCCACCATGTTTTCATAGAAGCTATGTACATCATCAATAAATTATTGCTAATCTTCATTGTTAAACACCATCTTGCGAAGGAAGCCAATTCGTTAAGACTAATCCAAACCTTAGCTTTGGCCAACCTTTTTTTTCCTCCATTTCTTTGATCAGGAATTGAAAAATGCAACTTTTTCCACCCATCGTAGTCTTGCAGCCTACAAACCATGACATTTCCTTCCTCATTGATGGGTGCTGGAAGAAACTTCCTAACCTTTGCTCCTCCAAAGCAAGGATTTTTTGGCAAGTTACCAAATTTTTCTAATTCCTTCTCATAGTTTTCAATCATCAATTGATCTTATGTAGCCCAAAGTCTAATAGCACTCACTCCACATTCCTACACGTTACAATGGCTTCTATTTCTGGTTGCATCCTATAAGCAAAGCAAATATATTTGTATACAAGTTGCTCCATTATTCTGATAAAAGTATGCAATGAACAAATGTGAATATGATCCAATGGAATGTTGAAGATGGGCTTCCAAGTGGGATCTTCTCTATTGCGCGTAAGTGCAACACTTGTCACCTTTTTCCAGTTCTTCTTTTTGTTCTTTCCTTCCACCCTCTCTATCAAGCAACATAGGCATGGATTCTTTGTATTTACACCATTGGAGTTTCCACATATGCATTTTAAAGTTTTCAAGTCTCATGCAAGGTGCCATTTAATGAAGTATTGACCATACCCTTTAAACCGAGAGCATCTCACCATGTTCCTGATGATCGATGATGTTGGAAATGCTTATATGCATAAAGAATAGCTGCAGCACCTCAAATGTTTCCTTAGGAAGTTCAAATGAAGTGAGCCACTACACATGGCACTCAGAGTGAACACTTAAATTCCTTGGGTTGTTCTTGTCCAATTGTAAAGCTTTATTCATCAAAGTTACACTAACTCTTTCAAGCTTTACTCCTTTGACAACCTCACTTTCATCCAATTTTATAACAAACTACAATTTACCATTATATTCCTCAAGAGACATCTTGTAGTACATTACCATTGCCGACTGCACCTTGTACAAATCTAAATGGTAATTGTTGAGTTTGGTGAACTTCACCTCATATGCATTTTTTGTCCCAACCTTTAGTATGTGCACGCATTGAACATGCATGGGATCTCCTCTCAGCTCCAAAGCCTTTGCATTAAGTTGCTATCGGGTCTCTATTAACTTTGAAGGTTGAGGAAGAGGCACTATTATATTTCTCTTCAACACACGACCAAACCCAGCCTTCATGCCTTTGAATATCTTTGAGTAAGTTGATGTGATAATACTGGTCCTGTCACCAATGGATTGTGCATCCATAGTTGAGAAATCATTTGACACATCTTTTAATATGTAGTCAATCCCTTTTTCTTCAGAGCCTTAAACTTAGGATTGCTCAAAGTTTTTTCCAATGTACTTTCCTTCAACAATCTACTAATACATGATCCAACCTCACCCTCACCTAGGTTCTCATTCTGAGCTACCTTGCATGCTTTGATACATTGCTTCCACTAGCTGCTATTCACAATTAACACATTGATTGGCTTCTTCTTTCGTTTGCACTCCTTTGTTAGCTTGTTGTTGATCTTTCTCAGGTTGTCCAATTGTGCCTTTGCCTCCTCATATGAGATACCAATGTTATGGATAGTGTCCTACTGTTTACCGCAGCACAGAGGAGCGGAAAATGGAAAAAAGAAAAGAAGAAAAAGGTGCCTTAACTGGCAACTAGACCCTGGAAAAAATTAAATGCACGGGTACGACCCTCAAGAAGTCTTAGAGTTGCCCAAGGAGAGTAAAAGAATAAAAAGCGCACCATTAAGTACAAAAATGCTTCCAAAACCTTGTAAGAGAGCTCCAGGCTCACTCCTGTGCAAATTGTATGCATTAGTTGGGGATAGGATAGACTAGAACGGTGGGAAATGAGAAATGGGCCTAGGCTAATGGCTGGCCATGTAAAAAAGGGGGATGACCGCCCATGAAAAGTAGGGCATGTATATAAAGTTGAAAAGTGAATGGGAAGCTCATTCTTGTGTGTGGCCAAAGCTTCTTCTTCTTCTTCTCTTGTTTCTTGCCTTCTTGCTTGTGCTTGAGAGAGGGATTGAGAGAGTGTGAGGGAGTGAGGGAGTGATTGTGTGGGAGTGAGGGATCTTGGAGAAGAAGCTCTCCATCTCCTCTCTTCATCTTCCCCTCCTCTCTTCTCTTCTCTTGTCTCGTGTGTGGCTATGGAGGATGAAGCTCATGGGAGAGTATTGAGGTTGCTTGAGCTTTCCTCAAGGATCGTGGAGCTACCGGTGTGCAAGAAAGAGGAGGGTACTCGATCAAGCAACAAGGTAAGCTCACTACACCTGTAAGGTAGGCATTGCGCGTCGGCTATGTGAGAGGTAGCCATGGCCGCTTGGTTTGAAACACTTGAGCAATAAGTGGTCCGTAGGTCTCGGGGTAGAGCTTAAAGCTCCCCTCCATTTTGGTTCCATTGCCGGGACCGACGGAATCGAGCCTTGAGTGCCGTGTGCATCAAATTGCGCATAGAAGTAGGGTTTGCAGCCTGAACCAGTGCTCGAGATAACTAGGAGATTTAGGAGGGTTTAATCCGTGAAACAAGTAAGTATTTGGATTTTTTGGAAACATTAGATTAGGACTACCATTCTGCATTTCTGTTTTGCATGTTGGCTGCACTAGATTAAGGTTAGATTAGGTTAAGAAAAGGGAAAACAGAGGTTCTGGCCGCTGCTGGAAACACGGAAACAGGGGACCAAATTCAAGTTTCTGGGTGAAATAGGGAAAGGGAACTGGCTGTAAGGTTTTGCAGTGCTGGGAAAGGACCTTAAGAGGCTTGGGAGGCCAGGACAAACCTCATTTCTTTGGTTAGCCTTGTGAGAGAGAGAGAGAGAGAGAGAGAGCTTCTGGTTCATAGGAAGAGGAAACGCTACCACGATTCTAGGTGCCATCGATTCATGCTGCTCCAGGTGAGTCTGGTGTTTTTCAATAGTGCTCTAATCAGATATGGGAAGTCTGTAGTAATTGTGTGCAGCAGACATTAAGAGGGATTCAAACGCGTCGGAATCGCGCCCGCCGCCGACGCAGTCGGACCAACTTGTAGTGGTTCGATTCCCAGAATCAGACCACCCGAATCCTGGGGTCGGACGTCCGATTCCCAGAATCGGACCATCCGACTGAGGGAGTCGGACCATCCCTGTCTGATTCCCAGAATCGGACACCCCGATCGAACGTGCCATGTGGCACTCGGACTGCCCATTAGAGTCTGACCATTGTAGTCGGACCATCGTAGCCGGACTCGGACCAACGGACTCGGACCAATCCACTTTGAAGATAGGACCACCCTCCTGGTCCGATTCCCAGAATCGGACCACCAAGGTCGCGGACGAGTCCCAGAATCGGACCAACCCCGTCCGACTATTAGAGTCAGACCAGACCTGTCCGATTGCAAGAATCAGACTGTCCGACTCCTAGAGTTGGCGGACCAGCTCTGTCCAATTCCCAGAATCGGACCATCCTGCCAGAAAGAAAAGATAAGGATCTTTTGCTGGCCTTGCCACAGACCTGACCTCAGGACGCAACCCTGAACACCCCCAAGACCCAGTTTGACCATTAGAACCTCAGAGACCAATCGAACTTAGGGCAGAACCAAAAATGTAGCACAGACCTGCAGAAAGACCGTAGAATAGCCGGGAATCGAGTTGAGAACTCAAATTAGGCTGGGAATGTGGGTAGAAACAAGGTGGAGTTTGCATTAAACGCTTTCTGCATCGGCACTTCACTCTTGTGCTCCACTAAGTCTGCACAGCAAGAAAAGAGAAAAGCTTGTTTTCGCACCAAGCACCACGAAAGCACTAAGCACAACGTGTGAATAAGGATTGCAGCTGCTTTCGAATAACAAGGAACACACTAGGATATCTAATAACATTAAGGAACCCACTAGTAGGAGAAGACCCCAAGACTTAGACAGGTGCCTGAGTGCCCTACTAGTAGTACCTGGAGAAGACACGAAGACACGGGAAGCAACAAGATAGAGGAGTGGAAGCTACCGGAGCTGATTGGATTCATTGACAACCTCGTGGAGCTGGAAGCAGAAACAATGTCGGGATCAAGAGGCGAACAAGGGGAAGACCAATTAGACTTAGGAGAATTTCCAACCTCGGTCTAGGAAATGGTCCACGACTACGATCTACTCACCAGGACCGTGATCCAAGGCAAATCTATAGAGGAAGTGGTAGCTAACCTAGAAGAAGAGAGAAGAGCTATCAAGAGAGCGCTGGAAGGCATAATTGCCTACAACCATGAGCAAAGGGCTAGAAGGCTATAGCAAGACGTGGATATGTACGAGGCTAGACGAGTACTAGACCTAGTTGGGGCAGCCAAGTCCAGACCGAACGTAGAGAGGGAACGGGCAGCAGAGGCTGGCATGACATTGAGTGAACTGGTGGCAAAGCGACTCATGGACAATACATCTGTGGAACAAAGTGCTACTGCCCTAGCCACTGCGCTACTGTCAGGATTGGGAGTCACACAAGGGGCTAAAGGGCAGGCTAGAATCCCCATAGTAGCAAAAAAACTAGCTCGATACGAACCTAGCAGTGACCCGTACAGCTTCATGGAGCAGTTCGAGCAAGTATATGAGGCGAACGGTCTTACTGACCATGCGTAGCAAGCTCAAGCCTTTGGCCTGTGCTTGGGCGACAAGGGGAGGACCTGGTATTCTAGTCTGGATGATGCAGAACGTATAAACTTTGCTCGCCTTAAGGGCCTCTTCATCAAGAGGTTTTCGAAGGTGGGGTATTCAGATAACCTCATTGTTAGGTTGATGAATATCAGTCAAAGGGAGAAGGAGGATGTTAGGGATTATGTCACTCAGGTGCGCAGCCTCTGCAAGAGAATCCCTGCCAATGAGCGACCTACCGAGAGGGCAGTGTCTACAGTGTTCATGAACGGGATTCGGAGTGAGGAGCTCTACAAGGCTTTGGCCAGTAACTCCACCTTACAACGAGACGTGCTAGCTTGAGTCTTCGAGGAAGTAATACGCGTAGATGATCAACTCAAGGAACGTAGCATGAGGACTACCAACCGAGATAGTGCAAGCTAGAGGGACTTTGAGAGATCAACCACCTTGGGGGAAAAAGCAATTGCTAGCGTGCAAGATAAGGGAAAGAGTGTAGACCACGACTAAGGGATGGCAGAGATGAGAATGGAGATTGCACCGTTGCAAGAGATCATGAGAAATCCTGTGAGATCGCATGTACAATGTGTGTACTGCGGCGGCAAACACCTCCTAGTTGAGTGCCAAGATCCTAGATCTCGGCCGTGCTCAATTTGCGGTAGATTCGGGCATGATGCAGTGCATTGCAGAATGCCGAGGAGATTCCCATATACACAGCAGTACAACCCTCCATACTTAGGTAATAGGCCACCTAATTTCTTTGGCAGGGGAGCCCAGTTAGCTCTTCCAGCACCAACTGACTCAAGACTTACCGTGCCTAGGCTAGAGATGAACCCAACTGGTATACCCAGGCCACCAGGGCCTTTTGTGACTCACCCATCTAGCAATGCTCCTGTTCACTTTGTGGAGGAGCCTAATGAGGAAGAGACATATGTCAATCCGTACATATCCTATGATGAGGAGGACAACCCAGTCCTAATGGACTATCGGCCCACTGCCAGTGATGGCTTTAGGAAGAGGAAGAGGCAGAGGCTTTGGAGGGCCCAGCCAAGATCCAGTCACATGCTGGACTTGCGGCCACCCAGGCCACATTTCATTACGCTGCCCAGAGCAAGAACAAGCTAACAAGGACAAAGTGGATCTCCGATGCGCAGAGTGTGGAATCACACATCTGTTTCCTGACTGTCCTAGGCAGAAGCCATCAACCAGCTCTGCCAACATGCCATGGGTGCCTTTGGGGCTCTTTGGAGTGGAAACTTTTGGTAGTGAGGATATGCCCATCCCACTACATGCTATGACGCAAGCTCAAATGAACCAAGCAGGCATCTCCTTGCCAGGGGCCAAGTAACCTTGATGGAACCTCAATGGGGAAGAAAAGCCGGAGGAGACAGAAAAAAAGAACCGATGCAAAGATAACCCTTAAAACCGAGGAAATGACTACGCTAGTAACGGGAAAGAAGGTCACAGACGCAAAGGCAGAGACCTCGGCTCCTAAGACAGCTGAGCTAGGGAGTGCCAAGGTAGGGGAATACCCCCACCCCAAATGACAACTCGAGGCTATAGCCAAGGTCAAGGAGTGGGTCAAGGACGCCCAAAAGCACCTCGAGGATGCTGAACCCATATTGGAAGATCCTATGGACGACTTCTCCAGTGTTAGCACACCAGTCTCACCCTCAAAACCATAGGCTGGGAGCATACGTGCACCACTGGGAACGACTCAGCAGTAAGGCCGGGGGGAAACTTACCAGGGCAGACAGAATGCATGGCCTAGCTGTCCACTCCAGTAACTCTAAACTTGGAGGATCTGCTTAGGCAAAATCATTCCTTTTGGCAGGAGTTAAAAAACTTGATCGAGGGACACACAGGACTTGCGGGTGCTGATCCGTAAGATCATGATGCAATTACACGGATCCCAAGTCTAACTCTACACTCAAATCCTAAGTCTTTGCACATCAATGATTTTGGGAAGGCACTGAAATGCACGCAGTTTTACCCGTCCTAGCCTTAGGAGACATGACTCAAAAAGGAATTGTAGACACAGGTGCCGGTGTTAGTGTGCTAAACCATGCAGTCATAGAGGCATGGGGAAACCCTCCTGTAGAGACTGCTAGATTTAATGTCACATTAGCAAACGGAATGAGGGTAAGACCATTTGAGGTCTTAAAGAATTGGCCGGTAAAGATTGCCGGTGTGCAATTTTTGGTAAACTTCATTGTCATGAAGGGAGTGGATTACGATATACTATTAGGCCGACCTTGGATGAGGAATGCACGTGTCATAGAGGACTGGGGCAATGGATTGATTTTCCTAGGGAATAGAACTAGTGCAGTGAGGGTAGAGATGGACACTTGGACGATGACACCTGTTGACCTAGCTGCCATCTCGGCTATGCTTAAAGGCGATACTCAAATGACCAAACCCTATGGATCGCTCACTACATATATTCCTTGACCTGAGGATGAGAGGGATTGGATGCACGTTTTGGCAACCATTGACCTACCATTCTCGGATGAGGAAGAACCACATCAGTAGGCTGCTAAAGCCGCAACCATGCCAACTGAGGAGCCAGTTGTGCCACTTTGCATGATGGAAGGAAGCTCACTCAACCCGGGCAAACCAGCCTCGTCCCACATCCCCAACAACAAATTAGAGCTTCAGGAAATCGTAGAGTATTTGACCAATAAATTGGACGGCAATTTGGCTGCTAACTTAAAAGCTCTACGTGATCTTTTAGCTAAACCAGAATGGAAATGGACCAAGGTCCACGACCTGAACTTGTTATATAACTAGGCTTTAGTTACTGATGACAAGGAGATTGAAGAGGGAAGCTTAAGGGATGATGAGCAGTCAGAAGGACAGGACCCGGATGAGAAGGAGTATGAGGACTGTCACTCTACAGGAGAAGAGAGTGAAGAAGAGATAGACACAATAGAGTACGACACGGAGGGAAAAGTGATAGAACAAATCAGGGCAGACTCGAGGCCTAGGAAAAAAGGGATCAGTCAGAACGAAAAATGAGTCATGGAAATGGAGTGTGACAGATCCTGGCTAGAACACATAGGAGCCGTGGATTATGAGCAAGCCGGAGTAGCACAACCATGGGTAATCCCAATGCTCAAGACAGATGCACCTACAGAACTACGAACCCCTTGGGAAACACCTTCCTCAAGTGAGGGATGTGAGTTTAACTCATAGTTGGAAGTTAGCACTGAGAGTGATCCCGAGATACCGCAACCCTCTAAGGTCAAACGCACCAAGGGAGACTTGCCAGTCCACCTGAGGCGCAGGAGGCTAAAAGAGGAGGCTAGAAAGCAAGCAAGGGACTCAAAAGCAGAAAGGCAGAAGAAACCACAGGATCTGCCCAAACGGTTTACAAAATTTAAAAAGGGTGACAGAGTGGTGATTCTATTAGGTGCAAAAAGACAAGGTCAGACTAATGAACCGATCAAGGGACCCGCCAAAGTCAAAGAGGTTAACTTGGCTAAGGATGAAAAACCAAGACAAGTGTTCATTGCAGCTGACTTGGCGGAGGATGAAGAGACCAAACTCGTTGCGCTCTTGTAAGAGTACATTGACATATTTGCTTCGAACTTATGGGAGTCGACCCTAGGGTCGTGACTCATAATATCCCAATGGTCCCAGATGCAGTACCAACGAAACAACGACCTTACCCCATGAATCCCAAGCACGCCCATGCAGTAAAACAGGAGATTGATAAACTCTGGGATTCATATATGAGATCGAGCACACGGACTGGATATCACCTATCGTGATTGTCCCGAAGAAAAATGAAAAAATCCGAGTGTGTGTGAACTACAAGAAAGTGAATGCCGCTAAAAAGAGGGATAACTATCCTTTACCTTACACTGAGCACATGCTTGAGAGGGTAGCAGGAAAGGAAGCCTACAGTTTTCTGGATGGTTTCTCGGGCTACAATCAAATGTAAGTGCACCCCGATGACAGGCACAAGACTGCCTTTGCCACGGAATGGGGCGTGTTCACCTACATTGTCATGCCTTTTGGGCTAATGAACGCACCTGCAACTTTCCAATGCCTAAGGTGCACTATCTTTAAGAACATGCTTAGGCGTGAACTGGAAGTGTTCGTAGACGACTTATGTTTACACTCTAGTTGGGCCGAACACTTGGAGAAATTGAGAGCTGTCTTTGAAAGGTGTAGGCTATACCACCTCTCGTTGAACCCCTTAAAGTGTCAGTTTTGGGTAAAACATGGATGCATCTTAGGGCACGTAGTGTCAAGGAACGTCATTGCTACTGACTTTTCCAAAGTTAGAGAAATTGTTGACTTACCGCAACCCGATAACTACAAAGGAGTTCAGTGCTTCTTGGGACACACTGGATATTATCAACGCTTTGTACTAAATTACGCACTAATAGCTAGACCATTGTATAAGCTATTGATAGTGTTTGAGTGGACGGAGGAATGCCAGCGCGCATATGAGGAGTTGAAAAAGGCTCTTACGACTGCACCAATCCTACGAGCCCCAGACTGGAACATAACGTTTCATGTACACATAGACGCCTCTAAGTTTGCTATTGGAGCCATGCTATGCCAGCCTGGTGAACATAACTTGGATTACCCGGTGAGTTTTGCCACCAGGCAGCTCACAGAGACCGAGATGAACTATTCCACGACAGAAAGGGAGAGGTTGGCCATGGTATTTGCAGTAAAGAAATTTAGGCATTACCTATTGGCCACTCCCTTTGTCTTCTTTGTTGACCATCAAGCCTTGATGTATCTTGTGAACAAGCCTTGCGCTACGGGGCGCATAGCTAGATGGTTACTCCTCTTACTGGAGTTTGACTTCTCTGTTGTTGTACGCAAAGGAAAGCAGCATTACATGGCTGACCACATGTCCCGCATACCCACAGGAGAAGCCACTGGACAAGGCGTGCCTGACGATTTGCCGGATGCTCGTCTCTTTAACCTATCTAGTGAGAGAGAATTATTTAAAGCTGATCTGACGCCGTATTGGGCCGATGACATAGTCGTGGAGTGGGACAGGGTACATCCTCGGAAGGATAGACCAAAAAGGGACGAAGGTGTATAGGAAGGGACTACACCCTGTCTACACCATCAGAGTTGTTGGTCAAGGCCTCCTATGGCGGCAATATGGGTTGCATGCCCTTCACTTGGAGGTGGGGCTGGTCACACGACTTTTAAAAGTGTGATGAGAGGAGGACCTGAGGAGCTTAGCCTGTCAAACCCGACTCTTCTCCTTGCACTTGACTATCATTGCTTGTGTGTGTTGATATTGTTTATACATGGTGACACAAAAATCAGTGTTTATTTATATACATATCTATGAATCCATGTCACTTCACGAGGATAAGAACCAAGTGTAGAACTCGGGGTTGTACCGGAGCGTGGCACACGCATCTAGTATTCGTGGCAGCTGACTTAATACTGATAGATATTTTGCCACGTCGAGTAGCATGGAACCTTGACCGAGTCTACTGGCAATATGTAACTCCTCCTCAGTGAGAACCTTATCAATCAAAGGGCCCTGAAGCCTAGTCCTAGCTAAGTCCGTACCCCAAATGTTAGTGAGTACTCGAAGGGAAGTTGGTGCCATATAGGTTGGGTCCCTTTGGGATCGCCATTTGGCCAATCGCTCCTCAGAGACTGTCATGATCTGAGCCCCTAGTTTGGCCATTACAACGTGGCTTTCGCACCAACGCTGCTCAAATTGACTCTGGCCTGCTAACAGTCGCTTTAGTAGCTCTATGTCTACGAGATTCGGTCGGCAGAGCACTTCATTGAACATGACGGTTAAGCGTAGTTCGTCAGCCTCCTTGTCAGGGATGAGTCGCATATGTTCATGCAGGAGCTTGTCGTAGTGCCCATTAAGATGTTCTTGTTCTTCCCATGATAGAGGAAAGGTCAAGTAATCTCCAAGCTACTCCTTGGGGATCGTGCCCATGTCCGCAAGGACGTAGACACGTGCGACCACTTTGAGCTTAGCCTCCAACTCAGTTAAGCATTCTGTGACACTTCTATGTTCAACGAGGGCTTGCTCGGTTGCTATCTCATGCAAAGTTCTAAGAATTTCTTTAGGCTTTAGCATGGCTGGGGGCTCAGGCCCAGATGAGCAAGATTGGTCAACGCTAGGATTTCTTATGCTCTTGGGGTTCTCACGTTACTCCTGAGGTTTTGCTGCTATTTTGTCATGGTTCTTCTCGGATGTGACTGGTATAGATTTGTCGCCCTGTTGTGATAGCGTTATATCCACTCTTGATTGATCAATGTGAGTTGTATTGTCAGTGGATAGAGTGTTGCAAGCAACTGTTGATGGCAACTGTTGCTTTGGTTTGTCAGAGCACACAGATGTGTTTGAGGTTTCACCGCTATTAGGAGAGGCATCAGTGGGTTCATTGGTGGATGGACTCGATGCTTTATTCATCAGCTCTCTAGCGTCCTTCGTCTCAACATTCTTGGGTCTACAACCACCTGCATCTGTTGTTGTTTTCTCTGCTTTCTCCTCTTTTTCTTGGTCAATGAAGGTGCCTCTCTCAACGACTTAGGACCCTGGGCTATATCGACCGTTGATGTGCTGGATACCCTTGGTGGATTGCGGTGTCAAGTCCCTAGGGTGATCAGAAGTGGCTGCGTCTTTCATTGGCCTTTGAGCACTCATTTGTGTAGATCGAACATGATCTGATCTAGTCGCATTAGGTGGCTCAGGAATATCCTTGGGTCGAGAGGTACAGATGGCATCATGTCCCACCTCTTTGATGGTTGGAAGCTTAGATGGAGGTAGAGATTGGAATTGAGCAGTCGCCCTTGACAACTGCTGTGGTGCTTCCTGTGTCTGTTTGGGAGAAGAGGACGTAGGAAATCTAGGACTCTTAGGTGGACTTGGCACTCGCTGAATGATCTGCTCGAGGTTACTAGACGATTGTGCCATTTGCTTTGTTGAGCAATCAGCCTTGCCTTGAGCAATGTTGTGCCTATGATGCTTGTTCTCCCCTTGGGGAATCAAAGGCTCCTTAGGCGCTAATGATTTTTGTGCCTGCTCAATGGCTACGTATGACATCTGTCTATTTAGCATGCTAGGTTGGGGCTCTTTCCTTCGAACAGTCATGTTTGGTTTCTTGCCTTGAGACCTAGAGTTTCTCTTAGATTTCCTCATGTGCCATGCTTTTGAGGCACTCTGGCCTTCAGCTGTGCTGGAGGCGGTTTAGTAGGGGATTTTGGTACCCAAATCCATTGGTTACCTGCGTAGTATCCTTGAGCACATAGCAACGCTTTGGATATCCATCGCGGCGTTGTGCTGACTCTCCATCGATGCCTTCGTCTATAAGGCTTGGGTTTCTTTTGGGGTCTTCTACGATATTTGTAAGTCCAAAGCCCGTCCTTGGCATTGTCTCTTGACCTTCTTGTTTCAGGCCTGGCCTCACTCACTGGTTCTCGTTGTTCGACCTATGCTTGTATCAACTCTTCCAACAAGTCCTTGCCCTCATTTGTAGGCTTGACTGTTATGTCATCACCTTCCTTGCCTTTCCCTTGAGGTTCGATGAGGTCACCCTTGCTAAAGGTGGTGACTACCCTCACACCCGGTAGTGTCAGGTGTATCCTCTGTGCTACATAGTCAGCCTCACACTTGGTCACCCTTTTGAAGGGTCTTCCTAGGAGGGTTTCTTTCCTGCAGCTAGCACTTTTTGGAGGAACATGAATTAGGAATAGGCAAGCTTTCCGTTTCAATTGTCGCAAGGATTTTGCACTTCCCCATGAGTGCTTATGGGTGTCCCCCATAAGGGCTAAGAGTTGCACTAGTCGGTGTGAGCTCTGGTTGGCCTAGTAGGGTCCATGATTCATAGGTCAAGATGTTAAAATCAGCTCCTTCATCAATCAGAGCATCGATAGTATGCTCTCTTTTCGCGGTGAGTTTGACCCTAAGATAAGCAGGTGGTACTATGTCTTCAACTTCCGGGTCTTGGCTTGTAAATTTAAGCCTTCTGACAGATGCCCTTGAGTTCTCGACTGCACGACCAGATGTGGATTCTCCACTGCTGTCTTGGATCATCAGTGCAGTGCTATTCAAGGTACGTCTCTCGTTAAGAGTGTCATGTCTAGTCATCTTCGCATTTGTAGCTTGCTGATGTTGCATTTTGCTCTGACTAGACACGGTTTGAACACAATGTACATGTGTTCTTGTGGTGTGGCCTTTTTGCCCTGGATGGCTAGATTGGCCCATTGAGGTTCTAGGGTCTCTGTTTCTCTCTGTCCAGGTATGGGCTTTTGGTTGCTCTTTTGCAAGTGAGAATCCATGCTCGTGTAGAGCCATTACTACACTAGGGCCCAATTTGGAGGACATGTCACGGCGCGCGTTTTCTCTCCAACCTACTTGGGGGAGGTGAGGAGGGGGCAGAGCCCCCTTTGCGGGGGTCCGGGGGGGCAGTCCCCCCGGCCCGCAGGGCCGTTACGGTAGACACCATATGCAATTTGGAGGACCGTTTATAGCCAAATTTTGAACTACGTGCTCTAAATTTTAGCTCGATTATGGATCTGTGATGTGCCTTTAGCTTTACGTAGCCTTAGGAGTCAATCTTGGGGTTTAGATGTATCAGAATTTGTGTTCTAGACACGTGTCCGATTTTGACAGTTTTTTGTTCGATTCCCAGATGTCCGATTTTCAGGAGTTCGATTATCAGAATCGGACGTCCGATTTTGGGTGGGTCTGATCGGACCAGTGGTCCGATTTTGGTCACGTCTGATTCTAGGAGTCGGATCGGACAGGGTGGTCCGATTCTGGCAGGTCTGATTCTGAGCTGGTCCGATTCTGGGACTCGGATGGCCTGGTCCGATTCTGAGTGGTCCAATTGTGGATTGGTCCGAGTGTCCGAGTCGGACAGGTTAGTCCGAGCGTCCGATTCTCAAAATCGGACGGGTTGGTCCGAGTGGGCCGAGTGCCACGTGGCACGTTCGATCGGGCTAGTCTGATTCTGGGAATCGGACCGGACTTGTCCAACTCACTCTCAGTCGGACGGTCCGATTCTGAAAATTGGACAGTTCGACTCCAGAACTCGAGTGGTCCGATTCTGGGAATCGGACCACTGCGAGTTGGTCCGAGTGCGTCGGCGGCGGGCGCGATTCCCGTGCGTTTGACTCCTCCTTACTGTCTGCTGCACGCAATCATCACCGACCTTCTAGATGTGATTAGAGACTTGTTGGAAAACACAGACTCACATGGAGCAGCACGAATCACCGGCGCCTAGAGATCGGGGTAGCGCTTCCTCGTCCTGTGAACCAGAAGTTCTCTCTCTCTCTCTCTCTCATAGGGAAAACCAAGGAACTGAGGTCTATCCTGGCCTCCCAGGCCTCTTAAGGTCCTTTCCCAGCACTGCAGAACCTTACAGCTAGTTCCCTGCCACTATCTCACCCAGAAACTTGAATCTGGTCCCCTGTTTCCCTGTTTTAGCCTGTTATACAGCAACAGAAAACCCTACAGTTTGCTTGTTTTTTCTTCTTTTTCTTTGTTTTTTCCTACCCTAATGCACCCAATTCATACAATAAATACCTACACTACTTCATTCCACAACATGAATCTCAAGAAAGCAACAAACCTACTTGCCAAGGAGATCGAATACCATCTTCAACCCCCTCGCTTCCTACCTATCTACCTCAAGCAGCACTGGTTCGGGGGAAACCCCTTACTTTGATGCTCGATTTGAAGCACGCAAGCACTCAAGGCTTGAATCCGTTGGTCCCGGCAACGGAACCAAAATGTGGGAGCTTTCGCTCAACTACCAAGACCCACGGAGTGCTTATTGATTCAAGCGTTCCAAGCCGAGCACTAATGGCTACCTCTCACATAACCGACGCGCCATCCATATCTACAGGTGTAGTGAGCTTACCTTGATGCCGTTCGAGTTACCTCCTCTCCCGCGCACTCCGGTAGCTCCACGATCCAAGTGCAAGCTTCAAGCAAGCTCCATCCTCGAGCTCCACACTCCAAGCTCCATTGCCGCGAGCAAGACAAGAGAAGAGAAGAGAAGAGAAGAAGAGAGGAGAAGATGGAGAGCTTCTCCTCCTCGGTCCCTCACCCTCACACACTCACTCCCTCACACTCTCACACTCCCTCTCTCAAGCACAAGCTCAAGCAAGCAAGAAGAAGAAGAAGAAGAAGAAGAGGAGAGCTACTTTTGGCCACACACAAGAATGAGCTTCTTATTCACTTTTCAACTTTATGTACAAAACCCTAAATCCCTTTTGGGCGGTCATTCCCTTTTTCCCCTTTTTACATGGCCGGCCATAGCCTAGGCCCCTTTTTCCCATTGTCCTTCTATCTTCCTAGCTTTCTTTCCACTGCCCGTCTACATTTACAAATTGCACTCTTTTACAAGATTTTAGGGTGCGCCTTTTTATTTTAAAATGCGCCTTTCCCCTTTTGCCTTTGCCTTGGACTTTTAAGGTTGCCCTTGCGCTTTTGGCCTTTTCTCCTTTTCTTTCTTCAGTCGGGCTACCTTTTTTCCGCCTTTGCCCTGCGTCTTTTCCACTTCTTTCTGCTTTCTTCATGTTGGGGTTAACAGTTGAAGATCCTTATCTTTGAGTAGAAGGTCTTTAGTTTTGAGCTGAAGGTCTTCAGGCTTGTGGAATGAATAAGCGATCCGTGGATCTTGAGGCGTTGGGCAGGAATCATTGGACAATGAGGTTCCAAGATCTATGGCAATGGCAAATCCATCACTGGGGTTTTCTTCTGCTTGATTGGTTCAGTCATGGCAGCCATCAGTAGATGGATGTTTGGCAACATAAAGTATGTGGAGCCCTTTAGACCTTTGCAGTGAAGCTTCAAAGTTATGGGAATGGGGTCATGTCCGACTGATGGAAAAATTCCTTGCCATTGGAGGATGTAGTGGACGATCTTCTTCAGCCAAGCAGCCAGTTTTGGAAACACGAATATGACATGCAAGAAAAGTTGTGCACTTCCTAGGGGGTGTGTCTGTCTCACTGTGTAGTGCATGGTGCCCGTGCCAGTGGAACTGGGAAGTGGGTATAACCTTGGGCAAGCCCTTGGTAATGTCCCACCCTTGAGGACCCAATTCGTGCATCGTTGGAGGTGTGGTGAAAAACTTAGGGTGACAGGTCTGAAAGTCCTGCCCTTGATGTGCCCTAAGTGTGAAGTGGGGGAGGGGCTAGAGAGAACCCTAGATGCAGTGAGTGTGGTGCACAATAATAGTGAAGGAAGACTGCAAGCACATGTGAAGTGTCCTCCTTGTCAACCAGTTTAGTAGTAAATTCATCTTTTAGCTTTGCTGTTTTTGCTCTTGTCAGGCTCTCCATTTTTTTAAAAAAAATAAGAAAGAGAGAGAGAGTACATTTGGCAAGGTATATGGCACCTATTTAGTCACGGGGCGGTCGTAGGCATTGTGATAAGAATGCGTGACTTTGTAGGTATTGTTTAATATCGACTTTAGCTCTCAGAGGAGTGGTGGACAAGAAGGGAAGATTACACCTTGCAAAGCGGGTGTCACTCATATTTTCTAAGAGCTCTAGACAGAAGGAAGGGAGGAGAGTAGCCCGCACCATCAACCTAGTCATAGCTCTACTATCTATTCCTAGGTTAATATCAAAGAAGAGTGGGGGGAGATGGGCTTTCTCTGCTGCAGGTTTCTGGAGTAGCAGGAATTTGATAAGTCGGAGGTAATTACAAGTGGTAAAAAATGCTTCGCTCGTGTAGGCGGCACCTCCTGTTCTCCCTTGTCACTTATTGTTCTTTCGCTTGATTCCCCTCCTTCGTGGTGAGGTGGGCTTTGATGAGGTGGGCTTTGATGCGCAGCTTGCTCCTCCATGATGCCTGCATCCTTTATTGCTTCATCTATGATGGCTGTCAGAATACCATTGTATCTGATTGTAGCTGCCTTTGACGCAGGTTTCTTCCTTGTGGAACGCAAGGTTGAGGCAGGGGATTCTCCTCCTACTGGTGCTTCCGCCGGAATGAGGAGGGCAGCTGAACTTTGAATGGTTTTCTGCACGAATCCATTCCAGTCTACCTCTTCAGGGACTCCTGCTGCGATGCTTTCCAACAGCGGGACCCCGATCCTGTTCATCAATGCATTGTACCATTGGCCCGAGAAGAGGTTATGGATCATCTTCGCTTGTAATTTCACTACTGGGTCCGGGATGTCAGCCAAGCTGATTCCATCCATGGTGTGCACCTCTTCTTTCTTTACCCCCACCATGGCGTAAACATCCCGTCTCGGCCGTCTCTCTTTCTTGGGTACGAGCCCCAGGACCTTTTCTATGATTGTTGCATTGAGGGGCACTTCGATTCTTCTTTCCTGCTCCCCTGTCCTTACTGTGACAATGCCACAGTTCATGCCCTTGTCGAAGTTCCTCAAGAAATCCGCACACATGCTGTAATCCAATGCCTGCCCCAGCTTTTCCACATACTTGTGGAGGTGGCATCCGTCCACCAAGTCTTTGATCGCAGGTTCCTCCAGGATGGCCTCATCCAGATTCAGTGTGTGTTTGAAGGTGAATTGACTGAATCCTCGTGTCTCGATGCTGATGCTGAATTTGGTCATCTCTTCTTCAGAGAATGGGAGTTTGCCCCCTTTGTCTTGTCCTGCCATGGTGGTGACCTGTCACACACAATGCCAACATTAATGCCTAACAATCGGCTTATTTCTAATCAAAACTCAGTTTGAGAGAAAAATGTATGTGCCCAAAATTGGTATACTTGCTTAGAGGCTTGAATTTTAGACATCCGCCCACAGCAGCAATTGGTATTGTTTTCCCTTGTAGTATTCTTCCATAAAAACTTAATTAATTATAACATTCTGCTTGCTAGATAACATAACTCTCATTTTTGCTCTGCTCTTGCTCACATTGCTCCCCCCCCCCGTCACAGATCTTTCAAGGAATCCTTCCTAGGATTAGCACAGGAAGGACGAGGTAACCACTGTTTCGTGTGGGTTGACTTACCTGGCCAATAACCAATCATAGAAGCTTGGATTGTATTCGAGTTGGGCAAGACAATCAAGAGCAGATGGTTGGATGGAGACTTGGGAAATGTAGGTCAAGCCCTTGGCCTACTAACCTTCAATCCTAGGAAGGATTCTTCTCAAATCTGGAAGGGGAGGGGGTAAGGTGAGTCAAATTAGAATCAATCAAAATCAAGCAAACACATAAGAAAAAACACACCGTCATGAAAACCTCAGTCTACACTTAAACCAGAAAGGAAAGAAACATATTAACTTGTGAATGAGAAAAAATGTCACAAAATTTTTGAAATAAAGGGTAAAAATTCTAAAAGGAAAGTTTATTTTGGAGCTTAAATGTTTTCATTCAACAAACATGAAGTCTTTCTTTTTAGCAAATAATTGTTTTGAAAGCACTAATGGGAATCATGGTTCATGACAAGAACGAAAGATATCGCAGCAAGATCGTGCTCACCGGCTCTCTTTCAGGAGGAGAGGACGCAGTATAACATCAGTGTAGAGGAGCTACAGGTGTGCAAGAAAGAGGAGGGTACTCAATCGAGCTCGGGGGGGTCACCTATAGAACATGTAATATACCACGTGAGCTCAAAAGAATGGGTATTTTTATTATGTGGGCTTACAGTTTTCCAAAAACAGAAGGGGTTTATAAATGCACCTCATGTAAAATTTACATTAGGGGTTTTTTAATTCAAAATTTTTTAGAAGCACACTTTTTTAGGGAATCAAGAGTGGGGAGGGGGGGGGACAGGGGGGTGTGTGTGGGATGGGAAGGGGATGGGTGGGGGGAAGATGGGGGGAGGGGAATCAATACTTAAATGCATATATGTTCTCATGAGACAATATTTTTCAACTAGCATGGGGGAGGGGGGATGGATTCTATCATAGCTTTTCATCAATTCACATTAAGATCTAGACAACTTCAAAGTTTGAGGATTATAGGCAATACAGGTGCCTTTTTCGAATGAGGCAAAGCATCCATAGTTGTTCCCTCTCCTTGCAATTTTATTAGCATTTCCCTTTAGGGCATATGCTAGTAAAATGGTGTGCGGCAAGGTAGTGCATGGCTCCAAAAATTTACCCACACTTAACGCAAGTTAAGTGGCTCACTATCTTGAGTAAAGTGGCCCACTTTATGATTTAAGAGTTGTGGATCTTGGAAAAAAAGGAGCCCTTTAAATTAGGCATTGGCTACATCAAGGCAGATTAGAAGTGTTGGAGGAGGGCAATCAAGAGGTTGCTCAACTCACTCAACCTTGTAAACTATCATGGATAGTGGTCAAAATAGAAGTGGTACAATGGTGTAGTAGTAAATTGCATCTTAGTATGGATAACACCCCCCCTCTCTGCATAGAAGGCAAGAAGATCAGCCAATCATTGTCTTCCACTCATGTTAGGAAGCTATTGTTAAGGTGCTGACTTGATTTTAGCCACATTTGCAGAATCTAGGGCATTGAATTATCAGATGTTGAGATTGAGGAGGCACTTGTTCATCTTTGGAACATTAGGGCTCCTCTTAGAGATAGAGTATTTAACTGGAAACTCATTTCAGGTGCTCTTTTTATACGTTAAAAATTAAAGAACAAAGGCATTTTAGATGGTCTATGTGTCTGTGGAGGAGTGAAAGGCATTTTAGGTGGTCTATGTGTCTGTGGAGGAGTGAAACGCCTTCACACTTATTTTGGGATGGTTTCCATGCCCCCCATATTTGGAGGGAGGTTCTTCCCAAATTGAGTCAATGGGGATTAACTATTCACAACCCAAAATCCTATATCCCAGCCCACAAGCTTTTGTTGTTAACATAACTAGGTGATTTACACTACGTGAGATATGGTAGCCACACATTAAACTCCTCTTAGGAGAAGGAGATGGGCAAGTTGTCTAGGCTGCAATATGGCCAAAAGTTTGGTGATATCTTAGGGGACTTTGTAGGGAGAATCACTTTAGCAATAGTGAGCTAAGTTAGCTAGCCAAATGGAGGCCAAATGACTTCCAATTTTGTAACTCAAAGATTCTTTTTTGACACCATTAATAATAATACAATACAAGTCTCAGTAAGAGAGATGGTCTGGCAATTAGTAGCTCCCCTTTGCGAGCCCTTTGCATTCAATCAAATATCAAGAAAGTGAGACGGAGTCGTTATGGATGCAGTAGTTTAAAGATCCCTCGTTGTGGCAGGACAATACAACAATAAGTTAGTTTTCTCTAACAATTACAAAATCATTTTGTGGCTTTATTCTTGTGGTTTTGAGTTTCATGTGTTCTGCCTAGATTTGAAAGCAAATCTCGCAAGAACCCTAATGCTTCTACATTCAAAATGATTTTGTGGAGGTTGGACATCATAGCTTATATGTGCGCAAGCTATTGCTATGTATCATCATTGATATTTGCAAATTGATTTGGACCTTCATGCTCCAACTCTATGATGCTATGTTCCATAGCTTCTTCGGTCATAATAGAGATATTTAATTGTACAATGTGTTGAAGAAGGTTAAGGATTCCTTCTAAGGCTAGGTATTTTCTCTCAATGGGGGGCAATATTTTGAATCTAGAATGAGGGTTTTAAGTCCTAGACCTTCTTGTTATAATTTGAGTGTTTTTCGGTCTTTCAGTCTATTCTTATCTTTGCTTTCTAAGTCTCATTCTTTTTGTTGCTAGATAATCAAATTCAATGAATTTTGTGACAATTTTCAAAACATACATGGACCATCATAAGCAATGATTGCACATCTCCTTAATTCCAAGCACATTCAAGTGCTTAGAATGTAAGAAAACTATAGCTCTTTTTCAACAACTTTTGAATTCATCAATCAAGCAATTTATAACACACTAGATAATCAAAGAATAAGTCAATCAATGTTGTTTCACTTGTCCAAATGAGTGTTACCTTATTCCTCCCTTAGCTTTTGTGCTCTAGCTTTTGATTCCCTTTGTTCTTTGCATATCACATTTTGTTTCAATGTTTGATCCTAAAAGTTCACCTGCATAAAGATGTTTCCACATGAAATGGTGTGATCTATGAACCAAGTTAGATGATATCAAGACTATGTGCATTAGTGCATGGGTATATGTGCAACATTGATGCACATAGTACTATAGGTGTAATGTGGACTAAGTGCAAATGCATGTGGATGTTTTTGTCATAAATGCCCACCTTCTCTTTCTCTCATAATTTTCCACCCTCTATAATTACCCATCGGCTCCTCTCTCTCTCTCTCTCTCATGCCTTCCTGCATGCTCCTACCTTCCTCTACTTGCTCCCGCCTTCCTCCCGCCTTCCTTTACCTGCTCCTGCCCTGCTCTCGCCTTCCTGTACCTGCTCCTGCCCTGCTCTCGCCTTCCTCCCGCCCTCCTCTCGCCTTCCTCCCACCTTTCTCTACCTGCTCCCGCCCTCCTTCCGCCTTCCTCCCGCCCTCCTCCCGCCTTCCTCCCGCCTTCCTCTACCTGCCAATGATGCTTGCTGTGGATACTGCCGATGATGCTGTGGATGCCTTCCTCTATTGTTGACGTTCGATGCTTGTTGTGGATGCTGCCGATGATGTTGACGTTCGATGTTGTGGATGCTGACGTTTGACGAGCGTTCGATGCTGTGGGTTTGATGAGCGTTCGATGCTGACGTTTGATGAGCATTTGATGCTGACGTTCGATGCTGTGGTGGATGCTGCCTCCTGCGGATGCTGCCTCCTGTCAATGGTGTTCATCGACGACTCCTCCCACATGTTGTCATTGATGCCTCCTGTCGATGCCACCTCCTATCGATGCTGTCCAACGATGCTGCTTCCTCCCATGTAGTTCGATGCCTCCTCCCACATTCGATGCTGCCACCTGTCGATGCTGTCAATAATTCTGTCAACGTTGTTTGATGCTGCCTGCTTTGTCGATGCTATCCATTTTAGCCTCATTGTCACCCACAGCTATTCTCTCTCTGTGCAGAATAAATCCATAATCAACAGCTCGCAGGTACACCATCATTATCTTGTAAGATAAATATTTATTTAGTTGAAAAATGCATTTTTGATCAGCTTAAATCACATAATCAAACCATGTTTGATCCATGGTATAACTAGGCATCTCCTTGAGGAGAGTAAGCTGGTGCTTTAGGCCTACCAGCATTGCTGGGAAACTGACTGCAATAGTCCTTTGTGGCACTTCCATGAGTACCACTACACCAGCTTCAATTTTGGCCCCATCCCCCACCTTGATGTCGCCCTCATGTCGCCCAGAATGGTTGCAGTGGCACCTATCAGAACCCCATTTCCTATCTTAGGATGCCTGTCCCCACCAACTTTACCTGTCCCACCTAAGGTTGCATGATGCAGAATAGCCACATTGACAACCCACAAATGCTGTCTCTCCAATAACAACCCCTATGGCATGATCTAACAAAATACATTTTCCTATGCGGGCAGTTGGATGTATGTTGGTAGCAAAAACGTCTGCAACCCTGCTTTGTAATGTCAATGCTAGTAGAACACGCCCTTCTATCCACAACTTGTGGGAAATTTTGTGTGCTTGGCATGCTTGAAACCCTTTAAGAGGTATACATAGTTTCAACAATCCAACTTTGTGTTTTTATTTTAAGAATAATTAAGACATCTACTTTGAGATGCTTGGTCTATTATATGTCACAGAGAAATGCTTTCCAACATAGATGGTTTTCTCGTACTGGTGTTTTGATCTTTCTATTCAGCGTGCACCTCTCCTATTTTGGTTGAATTAGCATGAATGGAGATTTACTTCTGCAATATTGAAAATAAGATAAGATATTATTGCTTAGACCCTCCCTAGGACCTACAAAATGCTTTAAAAGCTTCAAAATTGTAATGAGAATCCCTTTGATTAAGAGAAAGGAGGGATAAGAAGAGAATTGTGAAAAAGAATTTTATGACAAATGTGCAAAGTAACGTGTATAATTTAAAAGATTGCTTATGTACCAATATCTTAATAGATACATGTATGTATTTATGTATATGTACTTCTATCTTAATATATTTATGTATTTATGTATATGTACTTCTATGATTAACACTTAATGCTCCCTTGCCTCCTTGAATGCATAACATAGATACACACATGATTAGAATCATCACTATGTATAAGGGTCTCAAGGGATGAGTGCGTCTTGGGGGATGAGTGCATCATAATATGTTTGTCTTGTGATGATTTCATAGGGCCAAAAGGTGCTTGTTAAATAGGCACTTAGTCGTGAACTCGGCAAGTGAGTGTCTTTTGATAAGTATGTCACAATTGACTTGGCACTGTGTCGTGAACTCGGCATAGAGGTGTCACTTTGGTTGTGATACCCTCCCTTCGCCCCTAGGTGTAGATGGGCACTTGGTCATGAATTCGGCTAAATAGTGTCTTGACAAGCTACACATAAAATAAATGATGGGCATTTGATCGTGCATTCGGTTTCGTAATGTCCTGATACACTAATTGTTTGCTATTGTTCAATGGGATGGGCATTTAGGTCATCTATTCGGCCAAAAAATGTCCTGATCTATGTGTAGTTTTTTAAAAATCTATCATGTTCTTGCATTTGTATGTTTTTAATAAGTTATGACTAGATGTAATTTGTGTTACCTTTTCAATATTTAGATGGTATCATGCAATTGAAGTTCATATGCAACACCAATATAAATTAAGATTGATATCATACAATTGTATTCTTAATCAAAGATTATATGTCATACATTTATATTAAAGTTATGTAGCTTAACTTACAATTGGTAGCTTAAGCCTTGGCCATTATGCTTATACACTTCTTTTCTTTATTGTAGAGAGTTTACAATTTGTGAAGATGGCCTTGAACATTGCCAAAGCACTACACATTTGCTTGATAGAGGCTATATCATCCAGCACAGAAGAGCAGATATCACTCATCAATAGTAATGAAATTGTCTTTGTTACTTTCTGCAATTCAGCATGTACATCCATGTAGACCATGTTGCAGCAGCAAGGGCTTTTGCACTTAGTCTCACTAATGCACTTTGGGATCCTGAGAAGAACTTGCATCTTTGTCGTACACTACTTGGAAATGCACCCAAGATGGTTGAAGATCTTAAGGAGTTAGCACCAGTGTCTGCATTGAAGGAGAGGTTAGTCTTTTGGAACATGAAGTGGAGAGAAGAGATGGCACGCTTAAAGCGAGCAAAGGACTTGTCCGGGACAACCTCTCTACCAAAACGTCTAAAGACCACTATAAATGCAAGTCCCAGTTTTAGTCTGACAAGGCAGAGAGAGAATCTGTCAGGGGCAGGAACTATGTTGCACACATTGAGGAATCACCAATGTGCACCAATGATTGGCATTCCCTTTGATGCCATCAAGCTAGGTAGAGTCATTGGTGAAGGTTCCTTTGGACAGTGTGTCCAAGTTACTATTGATAATATTACTTATTTTCCTTTAGAGTTAACATATTGCGCCAAAATGTACAAGGGCTTCAACAATGTTAAGCTGCAGCAATTCCAAGTGGAGTGTGGGATGCAAAAGGTCAATGCATCCATTGTACGATGCATTGCCTTTACTTATGAGCCCCCTTGGGTTACAGTCTTTCCCTTTTTCAATGGTGGTACAATAGATGATATATTGATGTGGGGCCCTTTTCAAAAATGTAAATATAGGAGAACCATCGAGCACCTCCACAAGCCATCAATGGGGTTCAGACCTGATCTTGACAGGGTGCCTTCTGCAGAGGAGAGGGCTAGGATCGTGGGCGTCATCAATAATATGCCAAACATTATTCATGCATTGGTGGATGGGATGAAGGCCGTGCATAGTGCTAGTATCGTCCATTCGGACTTACATGCCAAGAACATGGTGTTGGATTTCACCAGAGATAACACCCCCAGGGTGGGCATCATAGATCGGGGTCTCATGCTTATTTCTGGTATGAAAAGACGAGCTCTCAACTGCCCATCTAGGGGACCAAATGAGCCCATGCACATCGTAGATGAGTGCCGACAGAAAGGAGTGTTGGAAAGGAAAAGAAGGCCATGGATTGCTCCTAAGATCTATGATCCATTGTTTACTAGATGCATTGCCTTAATAGTTACAAGCTAAAAACATGGGGTGTATTTTCCATTGAGTAGAAATTGATGCTTGTATTATGTGATGGAAACACTTCTAATTTATTTTTTAAATATTAGTGTATTTTTTATATATGAGAAGTAACTAATTTTTTATTTTTTTTTGTATTTGGTTATAAGGTTTATCATTCATGGCTTCAACAACTCGCATGAAGGTGTTTGATTATGGGTCTAGCGAGAAGAAACTTTTGGGTTATGTCTGAGTTATGGTTGATTCCACGTATAGTGCAATACGACAAGAGATTACACAAGATGAGCTTATATCTGGTCCCTTTAAATTCATAATTGAAGATGAAGATGATGACAGTGGTTGCACCATAAACCCAGTATAAGAAGAGCGTTGGCATGTAGAGAATGTCAAGTTTATTGGTATAAAGAGAGATTCAAGCATGGTAGATAAGGTTGGGGATGAGAGCAGGCCTAGAAAACACATATGTGAAGGCTTGAAGGATACTCTCGAGGACACTAACTTCAATGCAAGCGATGAAGGTGATCATAGTTTGCACAAGTCAGGTGACAACCTAAAGCATGTTGAAAGCATGCTCAAGAGCACATTGATTTCAAAGTCTACTCTTGAAAGTTGGCTAAACCAATGTGAGAAGACTCGCAAGAAGTTGAGGGAGCGAAACCCACCGAGAGATGATAGGTTTGAGCTTGCCACAGAAGATCTTAATGGTGCACCCTTGGCTCGAGTATGGTGCCATGAATGTGAAGCTCCTTATGGATAGGGAGTCATTGGCAAGCAATCTGCTTACTCGTGTCTTTCTAATTTCATGAGAACCCATATATTAGAAGGCCAAGCGCATCAAATAAGATATTTGACAAATCAAGGGTTGAAGGTGGGAGCGACATCTAACTCAAAAGACGTAGAAGAAAGCAATGAAGATAATATGGTTGCGGTTTTAGCTGCAGTTGAGGAGATGGATATTTTTAATAGCACTCATGAAGGCAAGTGACATCTTTTTAACCATTGAAACCTCCAATAAAATGTTACTTTCATATACGACAATTACCGGTTTATGAAAGAGTTGAGCTTTAGTAAGGTTGGGATTTGTTTTAAAATCACTTTTGTATATGTATCTTAGGGATAATTTCTAATCATTTTAGAGATTAATTTGTGAGTCTTGACTTGAAATCACACAGGATCTGATTTTGAGCTTATTGAGGCAACATTGAATGACTACAAAGATAAAGGGAGAGTAAGAGTTGTATGTAAGTATGATAAGAAATGGTTGCATTTGTGCCCTTCAAGATCGGACTTGCATACGATTCTCACAGAGCATATCAAGTCAAAGTCTCACATCATGGCTATATCCAAAAAAACATGTACCAAGCATGTAGTTTTGACAAATGCTAGAGGGCGACCAAAGAAGCTCTTTCATGCAGATCCACAACAAAAGTCACTGAGCTCTTTTCTTTACCCAACCAAAGAAAGTACCGTATCAACAAATTCAGAAGGACCTTCTACTTGTACAGGTGACCCATATATGCCTTCTTCTTATGATTTAAATTTGCTCTGTTGGGGATTATGGCAAAGGACCGTGCCTTACAAAGCATGTGACATCAACATAAAATCTATTCTACACGACCTTAAAATAGGAAAGGAATGGTATCCAGAGCCATATACAAAAGCTATCTTATATGACAGATCTCTTGAAATTAAGGTAGATGGATGCTACAGACACATAAATTGCCTTTGTATTTCATGTGGTGGAAATCCCTTTGAAAGTTTTACTTGTGAGTATTGTAAAAAAATTCCCACTTATGATGATTTTCGCATGAGAGTATACAGAGAGAGTACTGCTATTGAGAAGAGAGGGGTTAGGAATACAGGAGGAGGAAGGCGATTAGATTATCTTAGCAGTGAAGAGTTGAAAAATGTGACAGTTAAGTCCAAGAAAGACTTGAAAGAATCCAAGAGAAAGCTATGGTGGTTAGAAGCAAGAATTGTTGTGCTTTCTGTGAGGATTAGGTTCTTGAAAGAAGCAAACTTTGAATGCTTTAACAGGAAGGATGTGCGGCGCTTTTGTAATAATATAGTTGAGGCCCATCGACAAGGTAAATTTGGAGGTAAACAAGCTTTGTGGGACTTTTTTCAAGATGTAGCAAAGAATATAGTACGAACAAAACAAGCACAACGATTCAATGAGTCCACAAAGAACATGTTTGAGCTCATTAAGCTTTGGGGCGGGCCATGCTTGCATGAATTTATGAGTACTAACCTTGGAGGGCCGTCCATGTGCACTACAAGAAGGCAAGGGAAAAAAGCAATTCACTTCATGCCTGGAGAGCATGAGTATATATTTGAGGCAGTGGGTAAGATATACATGGATGCAAAAAGTAAACATGGAGTAATGTCAATGGTGCCGATTATCATTGTTGAAGATGAGACTGCCATCAAACGTCGCATAAGGTGATCTTAATAGATCTAATGTCTTGTAGTTTGCAATGTTTTTTACTTTCAATCATGTAAAGGAAGTTTGTAAGATATTGAAAGTTAAAGCAAACTTTTTTTAATGCAGGTGGAATGCAAAGGATGACACTCTTATTGGATTCTGTGGAAGTAAAGGAGAATGTCACCAATGCCTTACAAACGACACAATTATTGTAGGAGAGGGGTCACATGGTTATAATACGATAGTGGATGCCTTTCAAAATCATGTGGTGGGAAATTATACAAGACTTTTGATAGTAAACCCTCTTCATGAGAGTCTTCCACGACTAGCTTTGGTAGTGCAAGTCACATGTAACCGCTTTGATATTGTTTTTATTAAAAATCAATGGAATCTTGTGGAGCATTTATGGAGTGCAAAGCTAAAGGATACAATAGGTCCAATAATTGGGCATTCTTCAGATGGAGATAGTAGACGGCGCAAGCTCATGCTTGAAGATTACCTTGGAGATCATAGCGACCGATTCTTTATTAATTGGTGTGGATGGAAATTAAGAGGGAGAATAGTGGAAGGGCATGTGTATGGTTTACATGATCAAGACTTTGTACATTGTGGAAAAAAGCTTGTTAGTCCACTTGCTAGCCCTACTCGACAACTTGCGATTGGTAAAGTTTGGATTACACTCAATCATGTTGCAATGGTCTATAACTCATTTTCCATTGATAAACACAAGCTATAGGATGGAGATATACAAAGAAATGATCGTCAAAATTGGGCAGCTGCCCAAAGGATTGCAAGCAGACAAGTGCAATGTTGTATGAGACAATTACAGAAGAAAGAGAGAAGTGTGCAAGGAACTGTGGCATATTTGCATATCGTGGCTGATTACATTGATGTTTTCCTATCACCGTATCTAAACTTGAAGGATCATGTGGTGATGGCAGCTAAGGTTAGTTTCTTCTTCAAGCTTTGGAGGTTGTGGATACATCAACATGCAACGTACAACTTGAAGATAAATTTCATAAGTAGAGAGGCCTACACAGATATTCAACTCTCATGCCATTTTGTTGTGCTTCTCATAAAGGTTTTTCGTGACTTTTATCCTACTCTCAAGTGCCCATTGCATCTCACTGGATCGGATGCAGCTGAAATTTATTTTAGTAAAATTGGAGGTATGGTGGGACAAGAGAGAGCCTTTGACTTTGGAGATTTGTTGCATAGTGTTGGTACTTTGAATAAGATTGCCATGCATGAATGTAGTTCAGATGGGCTGGTTTTCTCAAGGGCTCATAAAAAACAAGAGCATATATGGAAGTGCTTGAATAAAAAAGATGGAATTGTAGAAGTAGATTTAGGCAACTATGAATGTGTGTCTTCAGATGATGTAATAGTGGATGCCTTGAAAGAGGGCTTGCATCAAGCACAAATGTTGTGTCAGTCATTGGGATTGAAACCTAGCAAAGCAGATAACTTGAATTGGTGGTTACAGCCTTGGGAGGATACAGATTTGACATGGTCAAAACTAGATGTTGAGATGGGGGAGGCTGATGAGTACGATGACTTTGCACAACCAAGCAGTGATGACCAGCAATTACAAGAGGTTCCAGATGGGGATGATGAGATCATTGCTCTTAGTGAGATTCGACATGAAATCGATGGGCTTTTGGATGAAGTTCATGACTCGGGCACTATTGCAAAGAGATAGAAGATCAACCCAACAGTAGAAGTTGATGGAAAGTATATCTTTAAGTCCACATTGGTCAGCCAATTGAATGGGAATTCAACATTGTCAAAAGATCGACTGACAAGAGTGAGGCAAGGTGTCTATTTCATTCATGAATCAAAATCACAATCATCAAGTAATGTGAATTTCTTTGGGATAGGTTGTGATTGTGTTGTATATTTTGTGTATGACACACAAGATCAAGGTAGTAGCAAGCATCCAAAGAGAGATGGAAAAGCCACAAACTTAAATAAAATGGATAAGTCTCGTGGTACATGGTATCTTGGCCGAGTCCAAAAGATGAGGAAGAAAGTAGAACGTAGATATGTGGATTATAAACGGGGCTTTGATTTGATAGATCGACCTCAAGGGATAGAAGTTCAGCTTGGTTGGTACCAAAGGGTAAAAGGACAATGCATGTTCACGTATGACTTAACTGACTTGAATATGATTGCTATAGAGTCAGTCATCGCATTGGCAAATTTAACATACAATGCATCAAATGATAGATACCAACTAGATGAGAATGATTATAAGATATTTAATGACTTTCTCAAGCGCGCTGAGTAATCATTTTCATGCTCAAAGTAAGTGATTTTAATATATGATAAGCTTTGTATTGCCTTTCTAAATTAGGTCATTATCTTTATTGTAGTGTCTTCTTTCTTGTAGGTAATGGACGTTCAAGCTAGAACTTGGCAACGTTGGGGTATACTCTTTGCAGCTGAAGTATTGCAATCGAAGAGTTCTTTTGAGATATCTTCAAACTAGTCATATGGCAATGTGCTACATTAATAGAAGTTTGTAGTTGAAGTATTAAGGTGATGTATCACTATTGCATCATGGTTGAAATATGGTGCATATATTGTAATTAATATCTAATCTTTTTCTTTTGATTTTAGTTATACTATATACTTTGCACACACTATTGATGTGTGAGTGCTTGACGAGAGGAAATTTGTTTTTGTTTTGATTTCAGACCAATTTTGTGGCGTTTTGATCTTTTGGGATTCTCAAGCAGCATATTGCATGGAGATGGCTAGCCATGGAAGCAATGGAGTCAACATACTTATGTATTATTCTTTTTATAATATACAACCTTTATCATACTACACAATCCAAATGTATAAGACATGCTTTGGACATGTGGATCTTGGAGTCTTTTGTGTATAGCTCTATGTTGCAGTGCTATTGTAAAAGTAATCATTTGAATTATACAGAAGGGGCCATGAAAATGCACATTCGATTCGAATTTTAGATTTATAGAGGGGGTATAACTATTGCCTTCAAAATTCACAAAAGGGGTATATAAAATGGTGAAAATTTTTTAAAAATGGGTTTTTAAAGTATCCTTTGAACACACGTTATATAGAGGGCTTCTACAAGGTGACCCCCCCGAGCAATCGAGCAACAAGGTAAGCTCACTACACCTGTAAGGTAGGCATTGCGCGTCGGCTATGTGAGAGGTAGCCATGGCCGCTCGGTTCGAAACACTTGTGCAATAAGTGGTCGGTAGGTCTCGGGGTAGAGCTTGAAGCTCCCCTCCACCTACATTGAAATAATTTGATTGTTTTGTTGAATTATAGTGTCATTCAATTGTACCACTTGTCCTATGAGATGTTGTATATGAAGTTGATGTGCAGCGATCACATCATGATAAATTTTTATGGTTGCTTAGCAAGTTGTAAATACTTTGAACGTTTGATCATTGAGCCGCCTAGTGTAACCAAGCAACCCATTTTCACCTCTCACACATACTTCAGCAAATTTGTGATTCCTGAGAAAGTTGGAGCTCGATTGTTTAAGGGGTTGATTGGGTAGATTCCCCCATCAACCCACAAGTCCACATGTTTCAATCCCATTTGCATGTAACTCTACAGAACCTAAGGGTTGACACTGGTACGCTAGGTTCTTTTGAATAATGGGGTGTATTCAATCTCTACCTTAATATGCATCTCCTTCTTTCCTGTATTCATTTTACTTATTAATAGAAATGGGGAGCCTACTTGGTTATCATAGGAGGTAGAGTGGAGATACACAAAGAGGCACACAAAAGTGCCAAGGGAAAGGAGGGTGTAAGTAATTCACTCTATTAATGAATGTTGCATAAGCACAGAGAAGAGGTCACAATAGAGCCATGAGAGAGTATAAATACGGGGAAAAATAGCTTAGAGAGTAGGGATGTCCAAGACTTTTCGTATTTTATAAATTTCTATTTTACCTCCAAAAACATTTCAAAAAACACGAAATTTGACTAGTTTGTTTTTTTTAAACTAAAAGCTAGAATATAAAAAATCCCCAAAATATCCTAAAAGGAATTTTCAAAATTTTATTTTCCTTATTCTCAATTAAAAATTCAATTACCTCGTATATCTACTAATCATTTTGCATTGAAAACGAAGCACCACACTCCCGTAACTAACTCCTTTTTTAATGTAAAATTTGGTTGAAAAAGACTTCTCGAATGAGGAAAGAGAAAGAATCTGAGTATATCTTTGTAAATAATATTAAAAAGGAAAAGGGAGACTGCAAAGTGGAGAGAGAATAGGATTATTTTACTATTCTTCTCTCCTCTTTTCCTTGTTTTAAGGAGAAGGGGGGGGACTAAAAGGCCCATTTGTGAGCTCGTTTTTTTCCTAATGCATATGAAATACGAAATGTAACACAAAGAGGATGAAAACACACAACTAAACTCACATTTCATACAACAAATACAAAAAGAAAGTTCACTTTATTATTTTTTGTACGAAACACGAAATCAATTTAAACAAATATAACTAACAAGAAGAAGACTCATGTTTCATAAGAAATCCAATAAGAAATAGACTTGAAATGATTCCTTATACATTTTGATTTGTTGATGTTGTGGAGGACTAGGTGTTGGATGTTGCGCTTTTTGTTGCAATGGTGCATGGGAGGACTTTGTTGGTGGAGCTTAATGGAGATATGAGAAGATTGGGCTTGAAAATGGAAAGACAATGTGATATCTTATTTAAAAATACTTCAAAAAAAGGATTTGATAATAGAGCCAGTACTTGCGGGACTTGTGCCAAAAATATCATTTACTAATATGAAAAGGGATCTCTTTTTTTTTTACTTTTTTTAAGGCATCATTTCACACATGGGGCTATTTCTGAGGCATAAAGAGGGGGTTTCAATAGGACACATGCAATTGAACACCACTCTAATACATCATTTTCAACATTATTTTCCTTGGATTGAGTTAAACTTCACCATTTTATTCCAACCTTTTGAGCCAAAGCTCATTTAATCTCTTTTGAGACTCATTTGAAATCAAGAAAGCTTCTCAACTCCAGCAAGAACAACTGTAACCACACAAAGTGTTTTTCTCAATCCTCTAAAGCAATAAATTTGGCAAACACAAGGTATGGATCAAACACCCTCGAATTTTTTATGCTTTGATGCATACCCATTTCCATCAATATTTTCAAAAAGTTTGACTTATTATGATCGTGATGAAACGTAAAAATGTGGTCCAATTTATCAGTCACTAGCAATGTATTTGTGTTTCATATGCCAAAGTAGAAAGTATGCACATCCTCTCATATGAAATGTGATTTTAGTGCCTCTATGTCCCTTGCTTGGCCTGTTTGTCATGTTCCATACTTTTTCTCCTTTGAGATTTGTGTTTTCTTCATCATGTGTCATATGAAATGCAATGGCTTGTGGATTTGTGTTCCTTCCAAGTTTGCATTCATGTTTCACACGTTCAAGTAGGTAGTACGCACAATGTATTGCATGAAATGCAATTGTAGTGCCTTTGTGTTCCTTGTCTCTAGCTTGTCTGTAGGATTTCATGAATTTTCTCCTTAGGTGGATTTTTTTTGTCATGTGTTGTATGAAATGTGATAGATCACGGTTTTGTGTTTCTTCCAAGTTTGTTGTCATGTTTCATATGTTTATATAGACATAATCACTTATCAAATGATGTATTATTGGAACTTTTTTGTTTTACAATGGTGAATTTTGTTATGGCTATAACAAAAGCCATTGGAAATAAACAAAAATTTGACCCTAAGCATATTTCTCAAAAGATTCATCACGCCTCAAAGCAATCTAAGCTACAAAGGAAACATAAGAGAATATTTTCACAGGGTGTGAGATGTCTAAGAGATATCAAAAAGGCAATGAAGGCTCTTAATAATGTAGTTTCAAATTTACCATTCCAAATACTTATTAGGAAGATATGTGAGAAGCATAGTCTCAATATTTTCAAGTGAACAAGGAGTGTCGTCAAGGCCTCAAAGTCCTTATTTAAGAAGAAGAAAGATTCAAGGAAGACACATCCACTTGTAACAAACAAGAATTATCCCTTGCAATGGTAAGAGGATGAAGATCAACTACAAGAGGAAGATATGGAAGAGAAAGAGGAACCCACTTCAGCCACAACTTAAGCTTTCAAAACTAAGATGAATATTTAGTGAATCAACATGTAACTACAAACAACTATCCACAAAGAGATAGAGGCAACTACATGCAATCAAGAGGAAGAGGATATTTAGCAAGCAGACAAGACCAATGCAACTATTGGGGCTATGAAGGCCATTAGAAAAGAGATTGTAATCAACATGTATCTACAAATAGCTATCCACAAAGAGGAAGAGGCACCTATATCCAATCAAGAGGAAGAGGATATCCACCAAGAAGACAAGGCCAATGCAACTATTAGGGCTATGAAGTCCATTGGAAAAGAGATTGTACAAGGAAGTTGGTTAATCAATAAGAAGGAAGAAGGGCCCTACTTCAAAATGAACCATCCACTAATGGAAGAGTTTTATGTATTGACTACATGGCATCTACCTACAATTGTGGTGAGATAGTACTCCTATCCACTTTCATGAGCCACTCAAATAAGCAACTTCAAGATGAATGGTAAATGGAATTCAGAGCCTCTAGTCACACAATCCATCATTCAAAATGGTTTAATTCGATTTATCCCCTCAATACAACATAGATAGTCAGTACATGAGATGATTCACAGGATACTAATTGAAGGAGATGACACTATTCCCATTCAAATTTCCTCAAGCAAGGTAAGAAAACTTCTCTAATGTTCTTTTAGTTCCTTACATTAATGAGAACCTACTTTAAATTGGTTAGATTGTTGAGAAATGACAATATGAAGTTAGACTCAATCTGAATGGATGTTTTGAAAGGGTGTGGAAAACTAGTTGCAAAATGAGAGAAGATTGAAAGGTTGTTCAAAATGAAGATATTTACTCCTCATCAAGATTGAAAGAGTGTGGAAAACTAGTTGCAAAATGAGAGAAGATTGGAAGGTTGTTCAAAATGAAGATATTTACTCCTCATCAAGCAAACTACTCTAGCAAGACTCTCTCTACCTCAATGGAATTATGGCATAGAAGATTGGGACACATGAGTTAAAAAATCATTTTGCATTTCAAGAGATAGAAGCTAGTTGAAGGGCTACTCATACTTCAATTCAATGAAGACAACCATACACGTTTAGCATACTACTTTGGGAAGCAACAAAGAACAAGATTCAAGAAAAGTACATAATATAGAGAAAAGAAATGACTTGAAATCATTCATATGGACATATGTGGACTAGCCTAAACAATAGCTTTAGGAGGTTTTAATTACTTTATTACCTTTGTTGTTGATGGCTTATTAAGAAATGTATGGATTTATCCCATCAAGCTAAAATGTAAAGCATTTTATAAATTTCAAAGTAATGGTAGAGAAGGAATGTAAGGCATATACCAAGGTTTAAGATTAGATGGAGAGGGGGAGTTCATCTCAAATGAACTTGAAGATGGAAAATGCTATAAGAAGACAACACACTTGCAAGTATGCCTCTTTTTCAGGCAAATATAGGTAGAAAACCAAATGTATCTAATCTTAGAGTGTTTGGTTGTATTGCATACATGCATATTGATGATGAGTAGCCCATGAGTTGCGAAGGAAGCTTGATCCTAAGTCTTAGAAATGCATCTTGACTAGTTTGTCAATTCAATCCAAAGGTTATAATTTGTGTGATCTTAACTCTAAGAATATTTTTATCTCAATAAATGTTTCTTTTAATGAAAATGGTAGGTGGTATTTAGACCCACCTAGTCCCTATAAAAAATATGATCCACATGGTAGCCATAATTTAAGAAATACAACCTCTACTTCAACTCATAGAAATGTTGATATTTGGTTAGAAGATTGAGGGCTGATTTAAAGAAAAAATTTAAAGTGCAAAAGTGGCCCATGAGCTATAAAAGTGGCAATTTTGGTAGAAAATGTGTTGATCATAGATCGAGGAGCTAGAGTTGTCATAGGTGCATTTTTACCCTTGGAATCCAACGCAAGTGTCCATTCATCAAATTTGACCCCCATTTTATGGACACAAGATTTAGCATTATAAAGTAGCTAATTGATTCAGAAGAAAAAAATAATGTCCCAGTGGGCCAAGGCAATAGTTTTAGTCAAGTGCTTGCCTAGCAATTCCCTGGTAGCACATTTTAATGGTCCATCGGGAAACTATCCTAGATGGCTTTGCCAGGCACTCGCAAGAATGCACAAGGTCTATCGTCTAGGTTTCCTAGAGCCCACTCGGTAACTGAAGGTACTGAGGCTATCCCCACAAGGATCAACCTGCAAGATCAGTGTCCTAATTTGACAACTGAGGTCTCGATACATCAGCTAGTTCCATCGAAGGTGTCCCACAAGGGCTTCTTGTTTGACTGGATCGATCATAGTTACTCTTGGTTCATGCAGTGCAACACTTTTTTCCAATATAACTAGTTAGGATTCAAGGAACCTTAATGGATTTTTGGCACAACTACTGCAACTTTCCCCTAAGAAAAATTCTAATCAAGGTCTTAAGACCTAATCCTAGGTAAGTCAATGCTCGGCTCTACCTAATTTTTGCTAATTAATGTTTCGTTCCTGTCTCTTGAGAGAAGCTCCTAGCTTAGCGGGACCACCTATCCATAGGACAGATTCGGTATTTCAGTCCTAAAAGATAATATGGTAATTAATACCTATGGTAGACAATTCATGTGCTACCTTTCTCTAACCCATACTTAGAAGGATTTCAAATGCTTTTTCAAGTCTATTTAGACTCTAGAATTAACACCATATTAGAGATTTTGGAAATTTCCCAAGTCCCACTTTTAATTAATGTCTTAATTTTGTGAATGAAAGAGAGCACTATGTTTATGTTTATCTTTAAAGGGCACTTTGTATGTTATAAATATGAGATCACACATCTTGAGAGCTTAAATGATGAATATAAGCTATGTGCCTATTAGGAGATTTGGATTTCACCTCTATCTTTTCTAGCATACTAACAAAATATGATGTCGTATGGTGGTAAAAACATCAAGGAGGCTTAACTAGTATATACTAAGGAGATTTCTAGGTTTAATGTAAGAATACAAAGGTTTGAAGGAGTGGAGAGAGAATTTAGAATACAAGAGCCTTTAACTTTGTATAAAAATATGTTATTATGGCCAATATTTATAATGTTATGGATATAGCATCATTTAAAGTGGCATGTATAAGTTTCATGAACTAGGACCTTAAAAAAAGAGTCACCACTAACGAGATGTGGTTTAATAACTTGATCGAATACCATATAGTAATAAGTTTGGATAACCTATGATGTGATGGCTCTTTTTTTTTTGTAAACTAATAGACCCAAGTATGTTAAATAATTGCTCACCCCATTTGTATTTTTGTATGTATATGCATGATATATAAATATCTTTTATTCAAAATTTCTATCTATATTGACAATATATGGACAAGATGGATATTGGATTTGGCCAAAATCAACTAGCTTCACACATTGACTAGCTAAATGAACTTGCAAATCATAAAATGAAGATTTATATACCAAGCTAGAAGTTTATGATTTTTCTAAGACCAAAGATTTAACCTTTGACCAATGGTTTGTGTTTCCAAAGAAGTAGACATAGATTTTATTATTAATTAAGACTTATTTGTTAGCTAAGACATAAAGTACAAAATTGGACTTAAACCACTTTATAAGAAATTTCAATACAATTAACTAATGTTATTGAAAGAATACAAAACATTAAGTAGATTCTCTCATTGATATTGGTGGCGTTTAAAAACACCAAGGTAACTACATAAAACACTTTAAATTTCTAACAAGCATATATTTCATAGCCATGCAAAAGCCCTTAATGTAAGGGATATATTAACTATGAAAGTCAAAATTAGTCCATATAGAGTCACTACCTTATTGTATCATGTATATTGGAAAAATACAACTTTTGTAGATAGCTGCACTACCATTTATGAAATGTTTGTGATATCCTAACTCATGAGCAAGTTGCATTGCTTTCGTATCTTTCAAAGTAGAGACTAAAGGAGTCTGCTTCAACTTGGATAATTGTGATTTATTCAATGTAAGTGCCAGACGATGTGAGGAATTTGTTGAGTATGTTTGTATTATAGACTATCAAAAAGTACAAAATACGGTTTAAACTACTTTATAATAAATTTCAACACAATTAACTAATGTTATTGAAAGAATAAAAAACATCAAGTAGATTCTCTCATTGATATTGGTGGTGTTTAGAAATACCAAGGTAACTACATAAAACACTTAAAATTTCTAGCAAGCATATATTTCATAGCCATACAAAAGCCTTTAATGTAAGGGATATATTTATTTTGAAAGTCAAAATTAGTCCATATAGAGTCACCGACTTGTTACATCATGTATATAGGAAAAATACAAATTTTGTAGATTTTATATAAAACGTTTAGCTGCACTACCATTTATAAAATGTTTGTGATATCCTAACTCATGAGCAAGTTACATTGCTTCCATATCTTTCAAAGTAGAGACTAAAGGAGTCTGCTTCAACATGGATAATTGTGAGCTATTCAATGTAAGAGACAGATAACGTGAGGCATTTGTTGAGGATGTTTGTATAATAGATAGTCTCTTGAAGCAAGAAGTAATTGAAGGTTCAACATATATACCATCTTTATCAATCATGGTCTCGTGTGGTGCTAATGATGAAGATGAAATACCGTCATTCTCTGCTCTAGTCCATTAATTAATGACAACCTTGAATTGAGCATACAATCCATGTCCATATTGAACTGGATCCTGTCCATATCGATCAAACTTGATGACTTCACATGCATCATGGTATTTGCTTAAGCAAGTCAAGCATGGTAGAAGTTCTTTGATCAAGATAGATTCTTCACGATCAATATCAAATATTTTTGGATAAATGCATACAAACATATTACATGACAAATAACTCTTACCTATTTCATATGTGTTCTCATTGGCAATCGTAGTAAGCATCTCTAGCTTCAATTTCTTCACATGTGAAGGATTGCTATAGCAACAACAATAATGTTTGTAATTGGAAGAAAGAAGAATGTAATTAGTTCAATTCTTCCTACATGATGCTTTAGATTGTTGGAGTAGCTTGTGATATTTTTTGTTTTAATTGTTGCTTAGAGAGGATTCCATACGATAATAAGCAACAAACTCTTATATTTTGTTAGGATTCAACTTATTACTTTCATCACAAATATTGTAGATATCCAGCTCTTTTGAACTTAGATTCATCCTTTCCAAAGGCTAGAACACTTTCCCAGAGTCACACATACATTCTATAGAACTCTTACAGAAGGTCTACAGAACAATTACAATACAGTACCAGAACAGCTACAGTACAACTACAGTACAGAGACAGAGCAGAGAAAGAGGCTCTACAGAAGGTCTACAGAGGGTTACAGAAGGTCATCAGAACCTCATAAGTCTTAAGATAAGAGACATTTAACCATGTGGAAAAATCTAACCAAGAGTAATATCATGAGGTGAAAAAAATATATATGATAATTTCTTTGAAGTAAAATCTATTCTAATAAAGTCATTTTTCCATACCTACTTTTTATCTCTAATTATAAGTATACTTGAGATACTAACAATAGATTCTTGTAATTAGTTGCAAAAATTATCTTATCATTATAATATTAAACATACTTAGTTTCTAAAAAGGCCTTCAAAATGGCATGTACAAAGAAGGTGTTTATTAGTCCTAATTATTTTTAAAAAAATTAAACATGATACTTTTCACCATGTGACCAAAACTATGTCACATATAAGTGACACATGACAATTTAATTGAGATAAGTTATACTCTATTTGGATAAGTTTTCATAGTTTCTTCTTAAGGACTAACCATTCCATTTTTGAACTGGTTATATCCCAAAGACATTTAAACTCATGAATTGTAACAAGGATTTTACCTTAATATTCCATATACACATCTCAAAAGATATATTGGAGTGAAATCTTTGTTGCAATATTTGCTACTGAGGTAAAACTCCTTTGGGAGGTGCAATGAGTCTTTTTTGGGGTGTGCAATATATTGTTGGCTCTCTTATCCTAATGTACATGCATAGACATACACTAGTGATGTAGTAAAAGAGGCTATAAGAGATGATAGATTTGACCCTGTGGACAAATCTAACCAAAACTAACATGACAAGATCATTACACAACACATATAAGAGTTTAATTGAAATAAGATCTAAAATAGACTTAAGTAAATTTTGCATAGCTAGCTCAAACTTTTCATTATGATAAGTATTCTTACACACTAGATTACAATTAAATAGTTATACTTACAAAGGATGATAAATTTTAATGAGCTCTTTAATACTATTTTGGCAAAATATTTACTTAAATAGATTTTTAAAACCAGACATGCTCGGTACCTTTTGTAAAAAATTAAAAAACTAAAGACAATTTCTTTAAGTTATATCACCAAAGAAAGAAAATATTGCAAATGCTAATGGAAGTAACTTCTCAAGAAAAAAATCAAAATTACATTAATGTGTCTTCCTTGATGAAAAGAGAAGGAACAGAGTTTAAACACCTGAAGTAGCCTTTAATTTCTCTTTCATAATTAGACTTGCTATATCTTGGCTTGATTCTTCTATGCCCTCGGGTGGTACTTCAAGAACTTGAACTTCAATATAGGAGGAACCTCTTGGGAGTTTGAATTTTGTTTGGCACTCTCATGGACCCTCCACAATTGTGCTTCAACCTCTCTTTGCTCTTGAGTGTTGCAAACCACTGCAATAGTCTTCATATGATTTACCAATGCCACCTTAGATGCGAGTCCACTTGCATATACATCAAATATAACCTCATGAGCATCATTGAATGCTTTGATTGTAGTTTCCATAACTTTCATTTTCTTTCTCAAAACGGCCTTTGCAATCCTTTGTTCTTCTTCAAGATCTTCATCATTGCACTCCTTGTCCAAGCCTTCAAAGTCCAAAATGGAAGGCTTGTTGACATTGTTTATGTATCACTCAAAATTGATGAAGCTTTTCTCCATGGTCACTAATGTCAAAACCACAAAAGAATCTATAGATCCAAAAGCAAACATTCTATCCATTGGTAGGAAGTCAACACTACCAATTAGCATGCGATACTTGCAAGAAATGCTTTCAAGAACATTTTCCAAAGCTGCCATTTTCTTTTGATCAAGAAATGATAACAACATGAATTGTTTAGGTTCACATGTCATTTGTAGTAGAGTGGATACAACCTTTTCAAACTTTATAGAGTCCCATTTCATTCCCTCAACCCCATGTGCTGCATCTAGAACAACAACCCCAATGGTAATTGGATATTTGTAAACATTATGTATAAGATCAAAGGTTTCTAGATTGCATCCAAAAATATATACATGCCAAGGGAAAGTAGTGGAGGATTGAAGATGATTTTACTTTTTCCAATTAGAAAGTTCACAATATATTTTGTTCCATTTGGTAGGGACCCTGCATCAGCTCTACGTGTGAGCTTCTTTGATACCCAATCATTGCAAATGCCTAAAATCTTTGTGTAGACTTCATCATTGATATCATAATCATCAACAAGATCTTCCCAAGTCTTCATCATAGCGCTACTTTCTAGAACTGAAGCATTGAAAAGAATGATTAATTCCTCCTTTAGGACCCTATCTTGCTTAATTTCCTTAGCCCTTGTTTCCATGTCAATCATATCTTCATTATCCCATTTGTTTGTAAGAAAAATGATATGACCTTCATTGATCTGCTCTTGTAGTGTAAGGATGTCTCCATCCTTTAAACCCATAAGGCAACGAAATGCAGTAGGAGAAGGTTGCCTTCCCTTTTTTCTCGAACTCTCCTCGTGGGATATAAGCTCACCTCTAGAGTATCTCTTCATGATTTTGATCCAACTATCAAATATTTATTGGGAGCTAACAATCATATGGCAATCTCTAGATGCATAATTTTCTCCAATGTATGCCACAAATCTTTGCAAAAAAAAGATCAAAATAGGGAGCATAGAACAAAAGAAAGAGCATCACACTAATCTTCACAAAAGGAGAAGGTAAGCTTACATGTGATCACCTGCCATGGTAATCTTTGAGAGCTTGTCTTAGAAAGCCCTTGTTGGGGTTTTGGTGGAGAACCAAATGCTAGCCAGTGATCTCTTAATTGTTGAAGTTGCGCAACATAAGGGGAATTCTTCATAACATTATGTGATTACATATTTGTCATTCGTGAAAGCTTAATACACATTTTTGCAGGACAATCAACTAATATTCTAGCATTTCTCATGGTGTATAAATGCTTGGTTGCTAGACAATGTGTAGTATTACTCTGAATATATATCTTTGTTGCATGAATTAAGTGAAGCCCTGATATAATCCGATAACTATAAGTGTCCAACTTATTAGCATCCACCTCATCACGATGCGTGGGTCTCTTCTCATTGTTGTCTTGTACAAAAGGCATAAGATATGATGCTGTTGCAGGATTCATGGGATTCTTTATGAAAGACGTGGTTAGCTTCTCTACATAATCCAAACATAGTGACCTATAAGCATACAAAGGAGGTGCATCATAACACCTATCAACGAGAATAGGAAATTGTGTTGTTGGACCAAATGGAAAGAATTTTTAAAACATGTGAAATCATGATTCTTCCTTCTTTCCCTTCTTCTTAACTATCTCATGAAAATCAAATGTTCTTTCTACTCCCTTGACCTCAAGAGAAATTATTGGCTTTGCAGGTGTAACTTCTACCATGGAAGGTAAAGTGGCATCATCCTCAGTAGTGTTAGCAACCATACTAACAACAAGAGCTTGTGACAAGGAACTTTGTTGAGGTGATTTTGACTTTGAGCTTGTGGGATTCTGTGAATTATTTTCTTCTTGAGGAGAAGGTGAAGATCTCAAGTCTATTTGTTTATATTGGAGCTTCATTCTTTTGTTGGGGCGATCACCTTTTCTTGATAGGGAAAGTAGCTCGCTATTTTGGATAGCTTGGAATGCTAATATAATGGCTTCTATGCTCTTTACCTCCTCAAATAAGGTCCATCCCATTGTTTTCAAAGACTATTCTTCATCCTCTTTAATACGAGCAAAGTAAAATGACAAAGGATCAAGTTTTTATACTACATTTTTCCCCTTTATCTTAACAAGATTACATGGTATTCCCTCTTTCCCAGTGGATGTGCTATCTTTCTTTGCCATTGAAGAGTTCTACAAAGAGAATAAGTTGTTAGATAAAAGTGGATTTAAAAATACTCAAAATTCACAAAACCCAAATAAATGTATAAGATTTCTAGGTTGAAAATTGAAAACACAACAACACAATATTTTACGAAATACAAGACAAATGTACTCCAAAGGGACTCTTCCATAAAATGAAATATTGAAATTTGAGATTAAGTGTGGTATGAGATCCAACCATAAATATATATGCTTATGTATCAAATATCATGGATTATTTTGGCCCTAAGTTAGCATTAATTATGTTTCTCTTGCAAGAACCATATAGTAAAAACTTTGCCATGGACTTCGGTGTGAGAAGATCAAATTCTATTAATAGTAAGACTTGACCATGGGCTTAACAAAATGGTCAAGTGATAATGAAATATTAAGTGTGAGTGTGGTATGAGATATAGTGAAAAATCATTGTGGTTATGTAGAAAATGTTATGGATGATTTTGTCCCTAAGTTAACATTGGATTTCTTTGTAATATTTTTGCAACGAAATATTAACGACTTTAGATCCTACGCAAAAGCGGTTCAAAGTAGTCTCCCGCAACAACAGAAAAACTTTGGGCTATGTGCTCCCTCCGCGCGCATTAACAAACACCAGCCCCGCATCATGTATAGGAAGCCATGGCTCGAAAACATAGTCCACCATGGGAACACCCCTTCAAGGGACAAAAAGATAATGAATTACTTGCAAATTTTTTAATAACTCCCTCTCCTTCACCCGTTGCATGGCGGGGAGAGAGAGAGGGAGTAGGAGTCATGGGGGGGCATGGGGAGGGGAAGCATGCACCCTGCCACTTGTGTGGCTACCCCCCCCTTCAACCTATATGAACCCCCCCTCCCAAGCTTGAGGGGAGACGAGGAGGAGGATCATGATGCTGCCCAAGACCGTGGTGCTACCCGCCATAGTTGCTTGCCTGCTGCCGTTTTGGACACGCCGTCGTAGGCTGTTGCCGCCACCGTCCTCATCTTCATCATCATCATCATCATCATCATCATCATCATCATCATTGTCATCACCTCCCTCATCGTCATCTTCACAATCATCTCCCCATTCACATCATCTCCCTGTGTTACAGAAGCTTGGAAGCTTCTATTAGAAGCTTCTAATTGAAGCTTCCCTAGGCATAGTTCACCTGTGCCTCTCAGGTTTTTCAAAACCGTGACTGCAAGGCCCAACTTCCTATGGAGAAGAGAAGAATCTCGGGCAGAGTGACTTCGAAACGAGTAAGAAAGCCAAGGGGGAGTTCGCTAAGTCGAAAGCTACTGTGTCAATGGCTCCGAAGCAAAAGTCGAGAGGAGCACACGTGGGAGCTTCCACCCAAAGTACGAGAGTGGACAACACCCCAATAATGAATGCCCAGGTTCCAAATATTATTCCCGCATGGAAAGGATACATTAAGCATGTTTTAACTCTCGTAGGGAAGTTTAAATGCATTGGGAAATTTATATACTCATTCGATTTACAAAGTTTAGTTGCATGTCGAGTATTTGCAATTTCTTGCACTTCCGTGGTCAAGGGTAGTTGTAATTCTGAACGGATGATCCATAAGTAAAAAGACGGAATTGTGCAAATGCATCCTTGTTGCATTGCGCAAAGGACAGGGCATATAACACATAATGCACTTATGTAATGTCCAAATAGTCGCAATGCATGGAAAGGATTTATGAACTTGCTAATTGCATGCGATGATAATGACATTCTAGGTTGGGTTAGGTGCTAAAGGAAGGATTAAATCAATTATGGACTCATGGCATTCGCTCATGCATGGAGTTCTTTTATCAAAGTTTGAATGCATCTTCATTAAAAATATTAAAGCTTTGATTTCGTTGCATCAACGTAGGGTTTATAAGAGTTAGCTCTGAATGTCAATCATTATAGTATAGGGCAAGGAAAAGAAAGATCTCTGTAGATCCTTTAAGTTGCATAAAGGCAAAAAGGTTTATGGTCTTGAAATTGCATGGAATGATGCATCTCACCTATCTTGCAGTTACTTACATCTTTTAGGGGAAAGTACTTGCAAATTTAGAAGAAAGTATTTGCATCTTTAAAAGGGAAGATCATCTTTAGTTGTGGGTTGGTTAGATCAATTAAGTAATTCGCGTAAATGAGTAGCCTACATGAAATTCATGATTATCTAGCATATGACAGTCACCTCAATGTGCTAGGTAGGGTTAAGCTGTGTTAAAATTCTGCCTTGTATCACACTTAGGATGCCAATCTAATATTTCCAATCTCAAAGGTCCTACCCACATTCTCGAAATGTTAGGATTATCTAATCACCCGTGCAAGAACGATCTAGGGTTTTCATCCCAAGGATCAGTTGACCAAATGCTAGACTTCCGCAAGGAATCTAGGAACCCTAGGGCCAAAACGTTTATCGTCCTAGTAGGATTAGGGGTTGGATTGGGTCAAGAAGACTCCCAAACCCTACATCTTGATCAAAAGTATTCTTGACAAAGGAATACCGTGTGATGAGAAAATAATCCCACAAGTTAGGTGCTGACACTTATCTCGTGCAACAAGCTACAATGTCGTACGATCTTGTGTCTAAATCACAAAATAGTATTGCTACTCCTTAGACCAAGGTTGGCAAGTTCAAATTACAAGTCTAATTTTCTAGAAGTTGAGTAGTCGTCCTGCTTCAACACTCTTCCTTGAATATTGATTTGCCAAGCCAGGGTATTAATGAATAGAAAGCAATTGACCAACCAAGTTAGGGCGACGAGGTGACCTAGGATTTATTGTCTGTAATTTAAGAAAACCTAAGGTAGAGACAATTTGGGTCAACAGGGTATAAACCCTAACCCAAGGAAAAAAAGGATAAACAAGCAACTCAACTTACGAAACCCTTGGGATCTTGCCAAGTCGCGATTGATCCAAGATCGAATGCTGGAAGCATTCGGGGAGAAGGATTCACACATTAGCAATTGGCTGTACAAACGACCACTGGAATGTTCTTGATTGTACACTTAGGTGCACTGTTTGTACTTCTTTGCTCAAAGAACTAATTTAAGAAAAACATCTAATGCTTCAAGTTAAAATCCTGGAGGGAGAGGCAGTATCAGTTACCTCCGACTGTCTGCATGACCCTATCCAAGGGGGTTGTTAGCCGCACCGGGTACGTGGACTGAACCCGCCATGAGAGGTCTCTTCGTAGGTGCTACTTGGAGCAAGAGGATGCTTAGGTTCCAGGGGAGGCTCTAGCCATAAATCCCTACTGCCTCTCCGGATCCTACACAAGAGGCTGATGTGACTCAAGATGGGAGCTCGAGGCCCGCATACTAGTCAACAGGCGGAACTTGGAATAGTGATCCCTGAGGATTGCTAGAATAGCCTTCGGGCTGGATATTTGATGTATTCCAAAGACTGATAAATAAATATCAAATGTTGAAAAAGGAACTTGCTTAACAATGTTTTTCTGTGTCAGTGCCTAAGTTACGTGAAGGAACCGGTCGTTAGTTGGCTAATTAAGGAAGCTATTTTTGCTTGTCAAACTAAATGTGGTAGGTAATTAGATAACTAAAGCAACCTGAGGAAAGTGCGGTGGATGTGACCTTGGGTCCATCCTACGAAAGGGTGGTCCCGGTTGGTCGGGAACTTTTTTCAAAGGAAATTGACAGCGAGGTAACAAGGACCTAGAATCTAGAGAGCTAGAGTCTCGATTTATGCTGTTTTAGGGGAATGGAATGGGACTATGCCTTATGGGCAGAGAGGTCGAGCTTCGCATCCCTCTCGTTTCCCATTCTCCTTGAACCAAGTGTAGTATAAATCCGCTTCGACCCTGATATTTCTATGCAAAGTAGTTTGTCTAGGGCTCAATGCTAGCTACCTTCTAGGAACTTGACCATTAGGAAAACCCTGATTCAGGTCGGTCCTAAGTGGGAACGGCTGGAATGCTTCCGCTTCGTGGCAGAATCAAGAAGACCTAGATTGCAAGCCCCATGACATTCCTTGCGAGTGACGGGTGGCACTTTCTAGACTCTCTTCCCGATGGGCTGCTAAGACGTGTCCTATAAGTGAACAGGGGGACACATTACAGTTGGTATCAGAGCGAGACAATGAGATCTAATATTTACAAGGAAAATTAATGAGGGGAGTAGAGCAATGTTGCCGTGAAAAACATTTCCTTACTTACTTATCAATGCTGGCCTGCAGAGTCGCAAAGCATGGAACAAATTCTTAGTGTTCCAGGTTATGTTTATGACTGCAATGCGTGCTTCAGATTATCAATGGAGGCTAGATATGATGAATATTCTAGACCATATCTACAATCCTTCACCCCTATACGTGGAATGGAGATGGACGGGTGAATCAAGAATATATTACATAGCGGCCCACCGACTTGCGTACCTTCAGACAAACTTGAAGAGAATCAAGTGGACGGAGGATTTAAAGATCGTGAAGCTATTCATCTTTGTCGATGGTCAAGCAGAACAAGTATGTGTACGAGGAAGTGACTTGAATAATCCCTGCCGACAGAATCAAGGTGCTGGGACGTTATGAGAGAAATGGGTATCAAAGAAAGGGATACCCCAAGCTTCGTATGACCTATCGATTCCTGAAAATTCATGACCCCTCTCCATATTATTACTTAGTTCCCGTAGCCGAATGTAACACAATCCTATTTTCCCCAAACTAATGAATAAGCTTGTTCTACCTTCCCAAAATAAATATACTCAAAAGGGCTATGCCCACATGAATGAATAAGATTTTTATCACTATCTGTCTTGGCTGTAAGTGTTGGTAAAGGAGTTAAGTGATTAGGTCACTTGGCTAAAATCTGAACTAGACATATTAATGTAATGTGAGAAACATTTAGTAATTTTTTAACGTAAAGAATCTTATTGCCCAAGCACAACCTCAAGTACATATTCCTAGTCCGACCCCTGCACTAAGTACGGCTGTAATTCAAGAGAAGAAGTTCCTTCTCAAACGAATCAAGCCACCTGAATTTTATGGAAAGGACTGTCCAAACTGACACCGAGGTCTGGATCGAATCCATGGAGGATTATTTCAAGGAAGCGGGTACTGTACCCGCTAACCAAGCTATGCTCGCCAAACTGAATCTTATTGGCAAAGCAAGAATTTGGTGGAAAAAATGGTGCAAAGACCAAGGGATCTCAGAAGGGTCAGTTACCTGGGAGAAGCTTAAAAAAAGTTGTGCAAGGGAGATATCTACCACCTACCTACCGCACATAGAATTCTATGAATTAAAGCAATTTGGACTATCCCTAGATGCATACTATTCAAAGTTCGTCTCTCTCTTAAAGTGCACGCCATAGATGGATATGACACAATATGTGTCAAAGTTTTGTGCTAGGTTAAATCCACCCATAAACACCCGCCTGGAATCAATGTTCCCAACAAACCTTCAAGACGCACTCATTCAAGCTACACCCATAATACAGGAGGTGCAGACCAAGCCAAGAAATAACAGGACTTGGTCTTATAGAGATCAGAACAAGGGAATGCTTAGATCTCAGATCAAGAGATCGCAGGGCCAAAATTAGGGACAAATGAAGAAAGCTAGGGCCAACACTGTCAACAACTTCATTCCTACCCAAGGTAATGGCCGCAATCTCCGTTGCTTCCATTGCAATGAGCCTGGTCACTTTAAAAGGCAATGTCCCAAGCTTAGCAGAGGACAATGTCAAGGGCCATTCCAAGGAGCTGCCCATGGCCAAGGAGCCACCGTTAGGGCCAGAGGGAGAACCTCCAGTGTTGCCAACAAGGAGCTCGATGTTGAAGAAGATCCATCTATGAAAGCTGACATTGAGAGGGCAACGGTTCACGCCACTCTTCACAAGAAAGGCCCAAATCGCCAATTCTCGGTGATTCAAACTCCATCGGATTATCAAGGTAAAAGCTTCAAAACCTTGATTGATTGTGGCAGTACACATTCCTTCATTTCGCCAATTTGTGCAAAAATATTAGGAATAGCCACAAAAGATGCACCTACCTTACTTGTGGAATTAGCAAATGGTCGTGAGGTCTCTTGTACCAGGCAAACTGCTAAGGTGAAATTCATACTGGGTGGAAAGTCGACTTCGGTCAGATTCCGAGTAATGAACCTAGGTGTCCATGAATGTTTACTCGGAATGGATTGGCTAATACCCAATGACGCCCACATTCACTGTGGTAAGGGCCAAGTCTCCTTTTGAAATTCTAAAGGGAAACTAGCTACAACCCAAGGAGAGGTTGGTAAGCCAAAAATTTAGCTGGCAAAAGCAAAACGAATCATAAAAGGAGTTAGAAAGGGGCTACCTGTCTATTTGCTTAAACTAAATATGCTAGATCAGAATCAGGAATCTAGGGAAGAACCTTCATGGTTAAAGGAATACACGGACATATTTCCTGAAGAGCTGACATAACTTCCTCCTCAAAAGGAAGTCGATCACGAAATCAAGCTGGCGCTAGGAGCTGCACCAATCGCAAAGAGACCATATAGGATGTCCATTTCAGAAGAAATCGAGCTGAAGGAGCAACTCAAGCAACTGTTAGACCAAGGCTATATCCATCCTAGCAGTTCGCCATGGGGAGCTCCAGTGCTGTTCCAGAAGAAGAAAGATGGAACGCTTCAGCTATGCATTGACTACAGAGGGTTGAATCAATCAACCATTTAAAAAAAATACCCCATTCCAAGAATAGATGAACTTCTTGACCGTCTTCAAGGTGCGAAGATCTTCTCCAAGATAGATCTCAGGTCTGGATATTATCAGATAAGGATCAAGGAAGAAGATATCCCAAAGACGGCATTTAGCACAAGGTATGGACACTTTGAATTCTTGGTCATGTCATTCGAGCTAACAAATGCTCCTGCTACCTTCAACATGTTAATGCAGGATATCTTTAGGCCCTATCTTGATGACTTTGTACTCGTCTTCTTTGATGATACCTAGTCTACTCCAAGCAGGAAAAAGATCATGAACCCCATCTTTGCATTGTTCTTGAAACAATGAGAGCACACAAGCTTTATGCCAAGAAGAAGAAGTGTGCATTTTTCAAGCGACAGATTGAATATCTGGGATTCATTGTATCAGTGGAAGGAATTTCAGTAGATCCGGCCAAGGTCAAAGACGTTCTGGAGTGGCCAACACCAACTTCTATCAAAGAAATATGTAGTTTTCTTGGATTGACAGGATGGTATAGGGTCTTTATCAAAAACTATGCTTCGATTGCAGCACCCCTGAGACTGATCTACTAAAGAAGCAAGTATCAATTGTATGGTCACCTGCTGAACAGACCAGCTTTAACAAACTAAAGAAAAGCTTGGTATCAGTAGCCATCCTGATCTTAGTAAGAAGATTGAAGTGATAGCTGATGCTATCTCACTTGCCTTAGGATGTGTGCTCATGCAAAAAGGTCATCCCATAGCATACTCTTCAAGGAAACTGAAGAGCCATGAAAGGAACTATGCTATCCACGATCTGGAGCTATTGGCTATCATCCATGCTCTCAAACTTTGGAGACACTACTTGCTGGGTAACAAATTTACCTTACTGACGGACCACAAGAGCCTTAAATGGATTCTCACCCAGAATGAGCTCAATATGAGGCAACATCGATGGATTGAAGTACTAGAAGAATATGACTTTGAAATCAAATACCGGCCTGGAAAGGAGAATGTAGTTGTCGATGCACTCAGTCGCAATGCATTTTTGAATTCTCTGATTTTGTGAGATCCATCAACAGCAAGATCTCTAGCCACAAAGGTATCCATGCCGAATAACCCAATTCTTGAGCTAGCTAGAGAAGAGGCATGCCATGACCCAACCTATCAGAAATTGCTAAGGGAGATCCCCATCAAAGATCAAGACTCGAAGCTACAAACGAAGTATCAAGAATTCTCTATCAATAGTGGAATTGTCTACTATAGGACGAGATTATACTGGCTCTGCCAAGACCCTTAATGTGGTCAGCAGGAAGAGCTATTATTGGGATAGGCTCAAAGGTGACGCTCTCAAATATGTCTTGGAATGTCTGTCCTGTCAACGCATTAAGGCCGAACATGTCAAAATGCCAGGGAAATTGCAATCACTTGAAATTCCCCAAATGAAATGGAAATTCATTAGTATGGACTTTGTTGGCCTGCCCCAAGTTCAGGGAGGATACAAATCCATTATGGTTGTGGTGGATATGCTCACCAAGGTTGCACATCTTATCCCTGTTAAGACAAACTATAAAGCCTCAGACATCGCAAGGTTATTCATCAAGGAAATATTCAAATTGCATGGGTTACCCAGAAGAATCATTAGTGATCGTGACTCTCTCTTCACCTCACACTTCTGGAGGGCAACCAAGTCATTGAAGACATGATTAGGGCACATTGCTGTCGCGAACCCAAAAAGTGGATTTAATATTTGCCACTAATTGATTTTGCCTACAATGCTTCCTACCAACAAAGCATTCAGATGACACCTTTTCAAGCACTGTATGGGCACGATTGTCGTAGTCCCTTAAGCTTTTCGGATCCAACCTTGAGGGTTGAAGCTTCAAGGCAGATGCTGAAAGACATGGATGACCAAATCAAATCAATAAGACAAGTCATCCAAGCCGCCAAGGATAGACAGAAGGCTTACACGGACCTGAAACGGCAAGATAGATCCTTCGTTGAAGGTGATATGGTCTTCATTCGCATACGTCCAAAGAAGAGCTCCCTATCCTTGGGCGAATGCAAAAAGCTAAGTCCAAGGTATTGTGGACCCTACAAGATTCTCAAGTGCCTAGGGCCTAATGCTTACAGATTGCAACTTCCTGAAAACCTAAAAATTCATAATGTATTCCATATCAGTCTATTGAAAAAGTATGTGCCTAACCCTAGTCATGTGCTTGATGATCAACAAGTTGTAATGCCAAGCCAAGGAGTCCTTGAGCTACGGCCTGACAGGATCTTAGATGTTAGGGAGAGGCATTTCAGATCCAGGACCTTGAGAGAATACCTCGTCCAGTGGAAAGATTACCCCGATGAGGATGCCACTTGGATGGATGAAAGTACTCTCAACCAACAATACCCCCAGATCTTCTCGAGATGAGGACATCTCGATTCCTCTAAGGGGGAGAGAATGTAATATTTCCACAACAAAATATTAATGAATTTAGATCCCGTGCAAAAGCGGTTCAAAGTAGTCTCCCGCAACAGAAAAACTTTGGGCCAAGTGCTCCCTCCGTGCGCATTAACAAACACCAGCCCTGTGTCATGTATAGGAAGCCATGGCTCGAAAACATAGTCCACCGTGGGAACACCCCTTCAAGGGACAAAAAGATAATGAATTAATTGCAAATATTTTTCATAACTCCCTCTCCTTCACCCGTTGCATACTGGGGAGAGAGAGGAGGAGTAGGAGTCATGGAGGGGCATGGGGAGGGGAAGCATGCACCCTGCCACTTGTGTGGCTACCCTCCCCTTCAACCTATATGAACCCCCCCCCCCAAGCTTGAGGGGACAGGAGGAGGAGGATCGTGCTGCTACCCAGGACCGTGGTGCTGCCCGCCGTAGCTGCCTACCACCGCCGTTCTGGACATGCCGTCGCAAGCTGATGCCGCCCCCGTCATCATCATCATCATCATCATCATCATCATCATCATCATCGTTATCATCATCGTCATCACCTCCCTCATCGTCATCTTCACAATCATCTCCCCATCCATGTCATCTCCCTGTGTTAGAGAAGCTTGGAAGCTTCTAATTGAAGCTTCCCTAGGCATAGTTCACCCATGCCTCTCGGGTTTTTCAAAACTGTGACTGCAAGGCCCGAATTCTTGTGCGAAAGAGGAGATTCTCAAGTAGAGTGACTTTGAAACGCATAAGAAAGCCAAGGGGAAGTTTTCTAAGTCGAAAGCTACAGCGTCAATGGCTTCGAAGCAAAAGTTGAGAGGAGCACACGCGAGAGCTTCCACCTAAAGTACGAGAGTGGACAAGGCCCCGATAATGAATGCCCAGGTTCCGAATATTATTCCCGCATGGAAAGGATGCATTAAGCATGTTTTAACTCTCGTAGGGAAGTTTAAATGCATTGGGAAATTTATATACTCATTCGATCTACAAAGTTTAGTTGCATGTCGAGTATTTGCAATTTCTTACACTTCCGTGGTCAAGGGTAGTTGTAATTCTGAACGTATGATCCATAAGTAAAAAGAGGGAATCATGCTAAGGCATCCTTGTTGCATCGCGCAAAGGACAGGGCATATAACACATAATGCACTTATGTAATGTCCAAATAGTCGCAATGCATGGAAAGGATTTATGAACTTGCTAATCGCATGCGATGATAATGACATTCTAGGTTGGGTTAAGTGCTAAAATAAGTATTAAATCAATTATGGACTCATGGCATTCGCTCATGCATGGAGTTCTTTTATCAAAGTTTGAATGTATCTTCATTAAGAATATTAAAGCTTTGATTTTGTTGCATCAACGTAGGGTTTATAAGAGTTAGCTCTGAATGTCAATCATTATAGTATAGGGCAAGGAAAAGAAAGATCTCTGTAGATCCTTTAAGTTGCATAAAGGCAAAAAGGTCTATGGTCTCGAAATTGCATGGAATAATGCATCTCATCTATCTTGCAGTTACTTACATCTTTTAGGGGAAAGTACTTGCAAATTTAGAAGAAAGTATTTGCATCTTTAAAAGGGAAGTAATTCGCATAAATGAGTAGCCTATATGAAATTCATGATTAGTTAGCATATGACGGTCACATCAATGTGCTAGGTAGGGTTAAGTTGTGTTAAAATTCTGCCTAACGCACTTAGGATGTTGCCAATCTAATATTTCCAATCTCGAAGGTCCTACCCACATTCTCGAAATGTTAGGATTATCTAATCACCCATGCAAGAACGATCTAGGGTTCTCATCCTAAGGATCAATTGACCAAATGCTAGACTTCCGCAAGGAATCTAGGAACCCTAGGGCCAAAACGTTTATCAGCCTAGTAGGGTTAGGGGTTGGATTGGGTCAAGAAGACTCCCAAACCATACATCTTGATCAAAAGTATTATTGACCAAGGAATACCATGTAATGAGAAAATAATCCCACAAGTTAGGTGCTGACACCTATCTCGTGCAACAAGCTGCAACGTCGTACGATCTTGTGTCTAAATCACAAAATAGTATTGCTACTCCTTAGACCAAGGTTGGCGAGTTCAAATTACAAGTCTAATTTTCTAGAAGTTGAATAGTTGTCCTACTTCAACACTCTTTCTTGAAGACTGATTTGCCAAGCCAAGGTAGTAATGAATTGCCAAGAAAGCAATTGATCAACCAAGTTAGGGTGACGAGGTTGCCTAGGATTTATTGTCTGTGATTTAAGGAAACCTAAGGTAGAGACGATTAACCCAAGGAAAAAAAGAGTAAACAAGCAACTCAGCTTACAAAACCCTTGGGATCTTGCCAAGTCGCGATTGATCCAGGATCGAATGCTGGAAGCATTCTGGGAGAAGGATTCAGACCTTAGCAGTTGGCCGTACAAATGACCACTGGAATGTTCTTGATTGTACACTTAGGTGCAATGTTTGTACTTCTTTGCTCAAAGAACTAATTCAAGAAAAACATCTAATGCTTCAGGTTAAAATCTTGGAGGGAGAGGCAGTATCAGTTACCTCCGACTGTCTCCATGACCCTGTCCAAGGGGGTTGTTAGCCGCACCGGGTATGTGGACCAAACCTGCTGCAAGAGGTCTCTCTGTGGGTGCTACTTGGAGCAGGAGAATGCTTGGGTGCCAGGGGAGGCTCTTGCCATAAATCCCTTGCCTTCGGATCCTGCACAAGAGGTCGACGTGACTGGAGATGGGATCTCGAGGCCCGCATACTAGTCAACGGGCGGAACTTGGAATAGCGATCCCTGAGGATTGCTGGAATAGCCTTCAGGCTAGATATTTGTTGTATTCCAAAGACTGAGAAATAAAGATCAAATGTTGAAAAAGAAACTTGCTTGACAATGTTTTTTTGTGTCAGTGCCTAAGTTACGTGAAGGAACTGGTGATTAATTGGCTAATTAAGGAAGCTGTTTTTGCTTGTCAAACTAAATGTGGTAGGTAATTAGATAACTAAAGAAACCTGAGGAAAGTGCGGTGGACATGACCCTGGGTCCGTCCTACGGAAGGGTGGTCTCGGCTGGCTGGGAACCTTTCTCAAAGGAAATTGACAGCGAGGTAACAATGACCTAGAATCTAGAGAGCTAGAGTCCTGATTTATGCTGTTTTAGGGGAACGGAATGGGACTATGCCTTACGGGAAGAGAGGTCGAGCTTCGCATCCCTCTAGTTTTCCATCCTCGTTGAACCAAGTGCAGTATAAATCCTCTTCGAACCTGATATTTCTACACAAGTATTTCGTCCGGAGCTCGATGCTAGCTACCTTCTAGGAACTTGACCGTTAGGAAAACCCTAATTCAGGTCGGTCCTAAGTGGGAATGGTCGGAATGCTTCTGCTTCGTGGCAGACTCGGGAAGACCTAGATTGCAAACCCCGTGACATTCCTTGCGAGTGATAGGCGGCGCTTACTAGACTCTCTTCCTGATGGGCTACTAAGACGTGTCCTACAAGTGAACAAGGGGACACATTACATTCTTCTCCATGTAAGTTTCCTATGTAAGGATCATATCTAGGAACTTTGCTAAGATTTTTGGCCATGTGCTCAAATCCTATTTAATCAAAAAATGAGATTTAGTCCAATATGAGATCCACCCATATATCAATGTGGTTATGTAGCAATATCACGATTCCATTTGGTCCAAAGTTAACATTTTAATTAGTGCACATGTAAGTTTCCCTTGAAAGGAGATATATTGTAGAAACATTGTCATTACTTTTAGCCATGTGGTCGAATCCTATTTAGTAGTCATAAGGCTTATCTATAAGATTAGAAACTTTGCCATGGTTTTTTACCTTAGGTTTTTAAAGGCTAGTTAAAGAGAGGATGCAGTTTATTGTGATATGAGATTCAGATATAAACAAATATGGCTATGTAGCAAATCCCATAGATATCAATATAAGTTAATGTGAAAAATACTTGAAAGGTGGAGATTTGACCTCATGGTGAAACCTACAAAATTAGACAATTTCTATAAATTTGTTTTAACCATATGGCCAAATCCAGTTTCATAACCATATGAAGAAAGTGATTCATCTGTTGCAACATGTTGTGAAATTGAATTTGTGAGAGCGGAATTTTGGTGCCAAAAATTGCTTAAAAATAGCTAAAAATTATGAATATCAAGGGAAAAATATTCAACGTCAAAGGCAGCGGCTCGATCTAGGACGATTTTAAGCGTCAAAGTACTCTAAGGACGCCCGGGCAACACTTGCGGATTTTTAGTAATTTTTCCATACACCTGCGCGAGTCAAAGAAGCTGTCGACCAGTGCGGGATGCCAAGACGAGCTCACAGAAATTTTTAGATCGGGATTCGGACTCCGTATGCGAGAGGAGCCGGGGAAAGGGCCAAAAGGCCGGTCAAAAATTGGGAGGTGCCCAAAAAGGAGAAGGGAAGGGGTGCCTTTGGGAAGGGGCACCCCCCCTTCACAAAAAAATGATTTAGGAGGGGGGCGGCAGGCTACAGGCGCCGCGAAAAAAACGGCGCGTCCCCCCCCCCCCCCTCCAAAATGGAGATGGTGGCTCACAAGCAAGCCATGGAACCAATTGCAGAAGGCAACCGCACTCATCCTCCGCTCCGTATCGCTCCGCTCCGCGCGAGGAATGGCAGCCTGTAGAGGGAGAGAGAAAATCAGTCTTTCTCTCTCCTCCCTCTCTCGCCTCTAAGGGGGAGTTCATGTGGGAAGAGAAAGGAAGAAGAAAGAATGGTGGAGGCTTGTCCGGCATCGATCGGATTGCTCCACGGGCTGGAAATGGTGACTTGTGATCGTCATGAGCAAGAAGTACTACTGATTTTCAGATTTGCAGCCATGGACATGAAACCCAAAACACGCAAATAAGCGGTAATTCAATTTTTTCAAAGGAAATTTGAGATTTCATGGCTTTTGATTAATAAAATGTTGTTCATGTGGGCTAAAAATTGTTTATGTTGCTGTTTTCCATGAGTATTTGTTGATCATAATCAGAAAATCAGAAAAACATGCATCTTGTGGCCCAAAATAATACACTAAAACACGTAAAATATGGAAAATCAAGGGAAAATGATGTTTTTGAGCATAAAAATGGAAGAATAAATAGGAACACCAACTAAATTTTCATTTTTGTTGCAAGAAGGAACTAAGGGCCACAGTCCATAACCTATTTTGAATTTTCAGTAATTAAATAATGCAGAAAATAAGGGAAAATACAAGGAAAATAGAGGAAAATACAATGCAACATTTGATCGATGGGAGGGTAGAGTGGTTAAAATGTGTCTAAATGCGGAGTAAAATGATGAAAAGATTGCTGGTTTTTGTTTGCATGCCATATAGGTCGGTGAATAATTATAGAATGAGAGCCTAGTAGCACGAGGGTTTCCTCGGTGCTAGGTTCGTGCAACGCCGCATAAGAACGGTAGTTGAAAACCATTAAAAGGATGTTTTCCACATGTGCACAATATTGATTTTATAATTGTTTGAGCACTTAGCATCCACAATATGCATAAACCATGGAAATATTTAAAGATATCAGAAATCCTGGATGCACAGCAATTGCTTTCATTAGGACCTTGACCCACGTTGAGTGAGAGACAGGACACCCTAAGCCATAGGCTAGTCATGGGGTCTAAGGGAAAGAGAAGTAAGGACAATGGTACATTCCTGTATACGATTAAATGGTACCTTGAGTGGATTTTGTGCGAAATGTTTATATGTTGAGCGACGCACCGAGAGGCCAATCCCCAAGGTGTAGGAGAGTCGCAGAGCGGTGGCGGCACTCGGCCGTTGGAGGACCCTCTATGTCTGTGCTTCGTGCCATTAGGCAATGTGTAAGGGACTCCCTCTGAGGAGTAGTGGGTGAGAGAAGAGTGGACTACACATGACGTAATACAAACGCAAGATGTCTAGGAAGGCAATGTATGTGTCATCAATGCTCTTGGCCGCGAGGCCGTGGGGTTGTTGAGCGCGTGAGATAGAGGTTCGGCTAGTGCACGAGCCAGTGCCGGCCCGTTCTAGGTTCCATCAATTTGATTATATAGCCAAATATTATTTTATAGTGGAGTGAAAAAGTGGTCTCATAGTTTGCAAGATGTATGAGATTAGATTTGATCATATGGCCGAAACAAGAATGGGGGATTCTTGGATGCTAGCATTGATAACAAAATGAAATATTTGACCACATGGCCAATTTTTATTTTGTAGTGGAATGGAAAAAGTGGCTAATTTGTGGCAAAATGATATGATATTTATATATGAACATATAGGTAGGAAATTATGAAAAATGAAAATGAAAGAAATGGTTTATGGAAACAAAGTGGTTTGTTTGTTGCACGACAAGTTTTGACCACATGGCAAAACTTCCTATAAATATAGTAGGTAATCAAGGAGTTCCAAGTAGAACATGGTCTTCTTTTTGGAGATAATATAGAAGATGTTTTTCTTAGAACATTTTGCCATATTGCCAAATCTAGCAAATTTGTGTGATCAAACCCACCATAGATTTAGTCTTAAATTTTCAGGATCAATTTCCAAAAAAGTGGTTTGTTTGTTGCAAGACAAGATTTGACCACATGGCCAAATTATAGAAAGTAAGGAATTCTAAGTAGAAACTGGCCTTTTCTTTTGGAAGTAAGTAAGGGTTGATAATATAAGAAAGCATTTGACCAAATGGCGAAATGTCATTCTTGTAGTAAAATGAACAATGTGGTTGATTTGTTGCAAGATATTGTGATACTACAAGAGTCCTTATTTTGGCCAAGAGATAGCTTAAGGAGAAGATTTGGTGGCATGGAAAAATCTCACAGTATATTGGAAAAAATAACATAAATTACATCTTATATTATAAGAAAAGATTTGACCTCATGGCCAAATCTCAGATTGTACTGAATAAAATAACAAAAAGTACTTCTTATATTGTAAGAAATTTTTTGATCGTATGGTCTAATCTATAGATTGATGAAAGATCATGATATGTGTTGTTAGAAGATCAAATTACATCCTATGGAAAAATCATATTGAGTATTTGTAAGTATTGTATAGCCATATGCCTATTGCAAAATTATAAAGAATGTAACCATAAAATCTTATGGTAATTCTTTTACTATGAAAATATAGTATAATGAAAAATTCTATGTAGTAAAGTATAATACGATGTATAAGAACTTGATAAAATGCTCTAATATTATTGAAGGATACAAAAAATATAAGGCTAGATTTAGCCTTGAGGTGAAACCTTAAGGTATATAGCATCACAGAATAGAAAGAAAGGTTAGTATTTTGAAAGCATTCATTAATAAAAGCATTGCACAAACCATATATTCCATATTCACATTTAAGAGAGTTTTTTCAACATTACACAAATCATATATTTCATATTCACACCAAAAAGAGTATTTTCAACAATGCAAGAAATCATTTTTTCATATTCACAGCAAAGAAGCTATCATTTGCAAGGTAGTGGTGGATAGCAAAAAAGATAGGCGCTCCAAGAGATCAATCAAGCAATCGAGAAGAAGAAGAAGACATTGAATTCTCTAGAATGAGTGCCTAATCTCATTGCTACAGAAATAAAGATTGCATTTAATTTTCATACATGATTCTTATTTAGAAAATGCTTTTGTTGTTTGATCTTAATATTATTCAATACTAATCATAAAAAAGAGTAGTAGTGTGATTTGTAGTTATTGTATAGATTAAAATGATCAAAATCAATGTAGTTTAACTTAAAATCAGAAATGAAGTAGAAAAGAGTTGAAAACCTGTTGTAATTAGTAGAAGTCAGTCATGTGTGTCAACGTAACAAAAATCACCCGTGAAGTAGAGCAGACATGCTATGGAGTGGCGATCATTCACTGCCCTATTGAATTGTTGAAGCCTTGGAGCAAGATTTCTGATTTGAAGACGCATGTAGTTTTGGTCATAATACCCTGATTCGAACCACAATTTGCACTGCACAATCTGTTTTAGTTTGAGAAAATGAAACAGTTAAGAGAAGTCAAAGAAGAGGAGGGGGATAGAACCGGCAAAGATAAGGGCCACAACACCTACAGTAAGAGAGGGGTGACAAGAGCAAAGATAAAAACACAGAGGATCAGAGATGCAAAACCTCCAACTATAAAAACACAACAAAGAAAACACTCAGGTTAGAGAGTTGTGTGGAACAGAGAGGGAGGGGAAGAGAAACTCATTTTGAAAAACATCATGATTAGTTGTAAAGACCAACCTCATGAAAGGGATCATTTAATGTATCACGTTATTCAAATAACCATAACTTGTTACGGAATACGAGTAGATTTAGATCTTATTTTTGTATGTATTTTTTAATTTTATTAATTTAGACCCCACCGTCAGGGGCATTGCCCCCAAACCCCCATCAGGGGTACTACCCCCAACCCCCTACTAGGGGTGTTGCCCGTAGACCCCCACCAAGGGGCTCTACCCCTCGAGCCCCCCATTGGGAGCATTGCCTCCAAATCCCTACAAGGGGCATTATCCCCAAACCCCGACTGGGGGCATTGCTTCCCAACCTCCATTGAGGAGGATGTTACCCTCAAACTCTCACCAGGGGCATTTCTCCTAGACCTGCTCCTTCCCCCTCACCCCTCCTTAGAAACCCACCATTGGGATATTGCCCCTATTTCCATAGCTAGAGATTTTGTGTACATATTCTCTATGTTACTCTACTAGAGATTCTACTCTCGAATTATCACTAAGGTGGCTTCAAAATCCTCAATGATATTACACATTACATATTAGATACATTAAATATACATAATCTTACAAAATATGATTTAATATATTTAAATTATATTTGTTAATTATTACTAAATTAATTTAATATATATATTTTAAAATATATTCCATAATATGCACATAGTACAATATACTAATATAACATGATTTAGACTAAAATAGTATAACTTTAAAAAAAAGGAATATGATACATTTTACTATTATCAACAAGTAGATAGTATAAGATTTATAAATATTTAACCATGATAAAATTATCTTTTCTTCTCAAATAGCTTCTATTGATGCTAAAATTTCCTCAAACTTTATAACTTTGTGTTATAGGAAATGAAATCTCCTATTCTTTAGAGGTCATTGTGGTTTCAACATTTAAGTATGAGGTCAAAGTTTCTCATAAAATATCTTTATCCTTGTTGTCATGTGGAATACATGAAATAAATTTTTTGATCATTTGATCAAATCTTTTCTAATGGAGATCACAGAGATTATTTATCCTTGTTGACATACAATAAAGGCTTTGACCATTTGGGGCTAAATCTTGTTCTATGGACATCACAAACAATTATTATCCTTGCTATCATCTAGGTTACATACAAGACATGTTTTAACTAAATGGCTAAATCTTTTCTTGTGGACATCACAAAGAATTTTAATCCTAAGTCTTGTGTAAAATAGTTGCAATAGAGATTTTAACCATCTAGCTAAATCTTTTTCCATAAATATCACAATGAACTTTTATCCTTATTGTATGTATTTTGCTTGAGGTTTTGACCATCTGAGTAAATATTTTTCTATGGAGACCACAGTGAACTTTTATCTATTTTGTCATGTGAAATACATATAACAAAGGTTTCAATCATTTGACAATGTTTTCGCCTATGGGGATCACAAATAATTTTTATATTTGCTATGGTATGGAATACATACAATAGATTTTTGACTAGGTGGCTAAATATTTTCCTATACATATTATAAATAATGTTAATCATTGTTCTCATGTTGAATAGATATAGTACAAGTTTTGAACATCTGATATATCTTTTCCCAATGAGAACACACAAGGAAGTTTTTGCTTACTCAAAGAGTAGCTAATAAAATAAAATAAAATAAAGGACAATTGAAAATAATAGAAGAAACTTTTCTTATTTTCTTTAGGGCATAGTTCATGAGAAATTTTGTTTTTGGCCATATGGTCAAATCTATCCCCTTTTTGTACGATGTTTCCATTAATATTTTTTATTATGGAAGTTGGACTCATTCTATTTAATGTTTAAGTGTTTTTTTTGTTTCAATGAAATTTGATACTTCATTGTATTTAGCAATTTCATTACTATTTTCTTCTTTCTGAGAGGTGACAACATACAAATGATAAAATCTCCATTTTCTCACTTATATAGGTATCATGAATAACAATTTTATTTTGGAGAAACTGTGAATTTGCTAGTTGATCATGAGATTGTTGCACTTGGGAGAGTGCATGCAATACATCCAAATGAGACATGCCATGGAGAAACACTAAAAGATGGATATATTTCAGTGGCTATTGATAAATGTTTAAATGTTGAAGGTTCATGAAGCTGTAGGTGGTTTTGCAAAATGGGGAAAGAAAGATGTGGTGATTATTTCAAACTTGAAGGAGATGATTACGAATCAAACCATGTCCTTCCTTCTAAGGATATTGATGTGCTTAGCATTTGTGAAAGTTGGAGAGAACGTAGAGTGATGCTATGGATAGAAGGCAACACTTGTGTGTTGGGACAGGGGTTATATTATTGGCTTTTCCATATATGTGATAAAATTTGAATTGCTAGGAGAAGAGGATGTTGGTGTGGTGGTAGATAAATCCCTTGATCAAACCACAGGAACATACATAGATGACAACCTCCACTATGTCACTTTGGAAAGATGGCCTATTAAACAAGTCACCTTTGATGATGGAACATCGTTGCTACAATAACAATTATACATGCAATGTATCTTTACAAATGCTTGTGCGAAAAACATGGAAGATACCAATGAAGATTATGTTTTTGCAAAAAAAGCAAGTTTTTTTCAGAAGAGATCATATTGTGTGGTCAATAGAAAGCCTCAAATTATTGCCCCTAAAGGTGCAAACTTGAGGACTTCTATGGACTCCATTTCATAGGTTTCCATGATTGATTATTGCCAAGAAAAGTGTTGTCATCTTGTTGATAGAGAAGCAATGCAACAATTATGTAAATACTTTTGGGGATTGCAATTTGAAGACCACACAAACTATGTTTATGACAAGTTTGAATCATCATGCACGATTGATTACTTGGGAACAAGGAAGTACAAGTACAAAACAGAATTTGAGCATGGCGTGAGGAGGGCAATGCATGGAAACAAGGGGGTAATAAGAGCAGCTTGGGATCACACAGAGATGGGAAGAGCCATCCTTAGATACTTTGTTAAGAACAATGCAGAGCAAATGCCACACAAGAGTAGAACAATGCAAGATGGATCAAGGGAGACACAATTGGTCATCCCAAATGTTTACAAGCAGGTAGATATATGGGCAGAAGTAAATACAACATTGAGTGGTATTGGATGTCAGCAAATGTCCTTGTTCACCTTCAATCGTATTTGGAATACAGAGTTCAAACATGTAACCTTAGCAAAGACAAGTGAGTTCTCCAAATGTAGTATTTGCTCAAAGATCAATGAGCAACTTGCAGCAACAAAGTGTCTTCAAGAGCGAAATGTGCTTCTAAATAAGCGTCAATGTCACATGCTACAACAAAAAAGTTATTGGAACATATAGTATAGTTGGCGCTTGGCCTCAGCATTAGATCCAGATAAAAACTTGTGCAGCATACATGATAAAATGAACCAGCAAAAGACAACTATCCCTAGGTTAAGGCTTTGATCAAAAGAGACTAAAAAATCTACTCAACTACCAGTTTCTTTAACAGGCATGATTACACATGGACATGGAGAATGTAGATATGGAAATTTCTCACTCGATCTATGGCATCGTGATCCTAACTTCACAATTTCCTCATTGTCATTGTGCTTTAGAAACTTGAAGCGACTACACATGCATGCAAATGGTGATCTACAAGTAGATGGAATGTCGACATCAACCTCTTTGCTACTAAATGCCCTCAACTCGAAAAAAGCACTAGACCACCATCAAGGTGTTACACAAAATAAATCATACACAGAAGATAATACACCATAGGATGACCATCATCATTGCAAATGATTGCCGGAGAACTTACTACTTCAACTTGATAATTATGGATCAGAAAACAAAATTCGCTATCTCTTTGCATATCTATCATTGCTTGTTGCAAGGGGAACATTCAAGATGATCCAGGTTGGGTTTCTCATGGTGGGTCATACACATGAAGACATCGATGCAATGTTCAACAAATTTTCAGAGAAGCTAAGGACGAGCATGACCTTCACTTTTCCTCATCTTATGCAACATTTTCAATCATGCCAGATGACAAGTCCTACACCTTTCTTATTGACACATGTGCCTAACTTTAAGAGATACATTGAGGGATACTTGTGTGATTCCAAAGATACACTTGTTGGTCACTGAAAACCTCTTCAATTTTGGTTCTATATGCAAGGAGATACACATGTCATGCAATACAATATGCATCCAAAGTCCCCATACTGGTTACCAAGAGAAGGTGGCATTGACTTATGGAAGAGAGACCTTGTAGGAAAGCCTACTCTTCCAAAGGGTGTTCCAATGTTGCTGCCCATGTTTGAGTATGTTAAGGATCATCAAGAAGTAGTAAGTGGAGTTAAAGATTATTTGAAGTATTGGAAAAGATGGTCAAATGTACAAGAACTTGAAGCAAATTCACATAGTTTATAACACCAGTGATTGATTATTGGAAACATATGATCTACACTCTTCAAACTCCAAATATCCAAGAAGATTTATTTTTCATAGAATTTTTTGCCAAGAACACAAAGTGATGTAACCAATATAGATGTAGATAATGCAAATGACTTTATTGGATTGGAAGAGTTGAATGATCACTATTCTGGTCCTTTAAGCAAATGACCCAAACATGCATTTGAACAAATGCTTGATGTAAAGAAAGATGACTTTGTGCTTGTTAGACCTTCAAATCTAGTACATCCAATATGGCTTGGTGTTGCACAAAGTGAGATCGATACAAATAGAAATTCCAAAAACTTCAACAAGATACATATACAATATTGAGCACCAATTTGTAGTCGTCAAAATGCTACAGATACATAGGTGTATGTTAATTGTTGGGATAAATATTGGATGTGCAACAAAAAAGATCCTGAACGATGGGAAACAATAAATAGCATTGCCTTCTCTTGGATGAAGAAAGGTACAAAATCTCCCAAAAATTTTAAAATTCCCCCAAAGGTTGTATTGAAGGCCAAAGAAATTCTACAAGAATCCATCAACTCAAGATTTTCCTTGAATATTTTCAAGGATATTAAAACTAAGGTGTTTATTAACACCACCTTTTTGAGTTTTTTTTAATCTCTTGGAAACAACCATAAGCAGTAATATGTTCCATTGTACCAAGTTCCAAATTAATCAAATTTCCAAAATTCACGAAATCCATTTTGATTTGGTTTTTCCATATTGATGGGAAATTCCCAAAATTCTGAATATGGAGTTAATCTGTATCAATAAATTTTTATCAATGTCCAACAAGTCCTACAAACTTCTGATATTTATTTAATTTCTTGATACTGATAGTTTCAAGGTTGTTGAGTACTTCATAGTTGTTTTCACTTCAACACTCTCGATATTTTAGGTTAGGTTCTCTTGCTCACTCATACGTGGGTCAACTCATGATATTGACGCTTGCTCACTAATTTAATCATTAATATTAATATTACATGTGTTTTCAATAAGAAAATAATTTTTATTTTATTGTACTCATATTCTATGGTTTAATTGACAATATTTGATCATTTACCAAGAACTTTCAACGTTATCTAGAAAGATCAATTTTCATTTAGGTATGTCCTAAGTGCAATGCTAATTGTTTTTCTGAAATTTTATTCTAGACAATGCAAAAATCATAAGTGTAATGTTTCTTTCATCTTTCAGATATTGAATTATATTACTTTGCACCTAATTTTATGCGCATCTAGTATATATTTTTCTATACAATTTTTTGTTGATTTAATACATTTATTATTTCATGATATTATCTAAATGATTTTCTATAAATTATTATAGAACTCATAATATGCATCTCTTTATCATTAGCAAAATAAAATAGAGATAGTCACTTTCAAGGTAAAATTATAAAATATTACCTTCCTCCCTAACTAATGTCGTCTACCTTTTTTATGTTATTATGATCACATGTGTCATTAATGAAATAACAATAAATATCACGAAATAAACCATGATTAAGATGTTTTCTTAATAACAGGCATATAATCATTTTTCAAGTGAAAGAATCTTTTCATTGAATAGCTAATTATTATATTACTTAGGTTATTTTCCTAAGTGGTAGTTCATATGCATTTTCATTAGAATTCATTTATAATCATTGAAAGCCAAATAAAGCAATAAGCTTATAAAACATTAATTTTCTCAAAATTGACGAGATGTTACCTCTTTCAAGTTTGCTGTAATGGGGGTTTTACCGATTCCTATCGTGTCATTTTCTCTATCGGCCGCGTTCTTTGCTTCCCTTGCTTCAAACGGGCTTTTTGAATTTCTACGACCTCAAGGATCCATCGGATGTCAGGCAAAATTGATGTGGTAGTTCAAGGAGAGTTGGTGGTCATCCAAAAATATTTCACGAGTGTTTCTCTTAGGAGTATGGTCGTATGAAGAAAAGGCATAACAATGGGTAGAGAAAATGAAAATGAGGTAGAAGTTTAGTAAGAGAGGGGATCAAAATGGCCTCTACGGCTCGTGACGTTTGAGAAGGCCTATCTCTCTTCCACACTCTCTTACTCTCCAATTTCCACAATATGATGGCCTATGAATCTCTCTCTCTCTCTCTCTCTCTCTCTCTCTCTCTCTCTCTCTCTCTCTCTCTCTCTCTCTCTCAGTCAACATGAAGGGGGGATATTTTTCTCTTTCAAGCTTCAAAGCTTCAATGGATAAGAGAAGTAGAGAAATTTTTCCAGCAAAATAGGAGGTCTTCATTCTTGCCTTTTTTTGTGGAGGAGAAGGGGGTGTATTTATAGGCATGAGAGGGAGCATGCAGTCAAATCATTCTTTTGGCTACTTGTTAAGAGCCAATTGAGCTTTATTAAAAATGCATTTTGATTGCCTACGTGTTGGATGGTGGCATGGGGATGATTATTTTATGCTTTCTCTCCCTCCAGGTGTAAAAAAGTCATGAATTTTGGCCTATTTTTTCAAAAACGTCTTTTTTTCTTCAAAACGACTTCATTTGGTGGTTTTTGGCCAAGTTACCTCATGACTTATCTAGTTTATAAAGTCATCTCATACTCTTTGATACTTAACTTACTCAATATCATGCTCATTCTTGTGTGTTCTTTGTCTCCTACTGATTAAGGCTTTTGCGATTTTTCTTGCGGTTACGAAATCAATGCAATCTTTGACGCATTAAATGGATTTGGGAATGCTAAATCAAATATAATGCGGGAAAATTTATGATCAAGCCATCGTAATATTATTTACGAGGCTTCTTTGCTTTTTGTTGGCTAGGAACATTGAGGCATCTTCTCGTGTTGGATTGCGAAATTGATTTGATGCAAGACTCGATATTAAGAAAATTACGTGTGATCACTTATGTGATAGCTTGACGAGTATTTTTTAAAACACCTTAAGCTCGAATTCGTTTCTTGATATGAACCACTAAGGCACGAATATTACATCCTCTCGTCCTTAGAGGAATCAAGATGTCCTCATCTCGAAAAGAACTAGGAAAACTATTTTTCTAGAGTTGTCTCTTCTATCTAGGTGGCATCCTCCTCAGATAGTCTTTCCACTGGATAAGATAATCTTTAATGGTTTTGTTTCTCAGAGGTTTATCTTTTACATCTAGAATCTTATTAGGTTGGCGTTCAAGGGCTCCTTGACTAGGCATTACAATTTGCTGGTCATCAAGAATATGATCTTGTTGTTTTGCCACATAAGCTTTCAGAAGACTAACATGAAATACATTGTGGACTTTCACATGATTAGCAAGTTGCAGTTTGTAGGCATTAGCTCCTAGGCATTTGAGAACCTTGTATGGTCCACAATACCTTGGACTCAGCTTTTTGAACTTTTCTAATGATAGAAAACTCTTCTTTGGGCGTACACGGATGAAAACCATGTCTCCCTCTTGGAAGATACGCTCTTGCCATCCTAGATCAACATAAACTTTCTAGTGGTCTTTGGTAGCTTGGATGTCTTGTATGATAGTCTTGACCTGATCATCCATGTCTTCTAATATTTTCTTAGAAGCCTCAATCTTTAGGGTTGGATGAGAGAAATTTAGTGGCATCAAACAATCTTTCCCATAAAATTCTTGAAATGGAACCATTTGAATACTCTGGTGATATGACGCATTGTAGGAAATTTCTACTAAGGAAAAATACTGTATCCACCTTATCGTTTGTCTGGAATAGTAAGCTATCAATATATCTTCAATGACCTAATTAATCGGCTCTATTTGACCCATGAGTTTGGGGATGGTAAGATGTGCTAAAGCAAAGCTAGATTCCAATTGCTTCAAATAGGCTTCTCCAAAAATTTCCCCAAGGCTGTCTTGCCTGTATTCTTCCAGATCCCCTTAAAGGTCTTTGAGGTAATGTGTCAGTCATAACCTGATTTACTGCAACTGGCTGTAAAGCCCTCAGCCTAGGCTGCCCCATTGGCATCTGCTGTGGCATCCTAACATTAGGATTGTACCAGCATGTCCTTGTTTCATGGCCATTTCTTTGGCATATCTCACAATACTTTTCTTCCCTCTTAGTGTCTGAAAGACCTAAATCCTTCAGCTTCTGCTTGATCTTTCTATCTAGTTTAATCTCCTCTGCTTTTCTTTCATTCCTGTCTTTGGTTTTCTTCCTTCTGGACTTGATTGATCCTACCTTTTTCTTCCTCTTCTTGTGTTTCTTCCTACGAGAAGTCTCACTATCAGAATCACTGACATCATTTTCTGAATCTGAACTATTTTCACTATCATCATCACTAGTATCACTTTCAGATTCTGAATCTGAATCTGTGTCAGACTCTAATCCTGAAGAATCATCCTCTTTATGTCTTTTTGAATGAGAAGTACCCAGCCTTCTCTCCACTCTTATAGCAGCCCTAATCATGGTATCCAGTGTACCATTCTATCCCAATTCGACATTAGCAATTGGATTCCTGATCTTACTTTGCAAACCCTTAATAAAATAAGTAATTTGCATTTCCACTGATGGTGCATCAGCATTATTCAACCTATTCAAGAGGTTCCTGAACTTTTGAGCATAATCTTCCACCAACATCCTCTTTTGCTTAATTCTCTTTATCTTCCTCAAAATATCTCCTGGTGTTTTGTCTTTCCTGAACCTGCCCAAAAATGCATTCTTCAATTCATCATAGGTATTAAATGCTACCATGCCATAACTGGAAAACCAGTCCATGGCTTTTCCCTACAAAGTGGCTGCAAACTACTGCTTTTTAACCTGATCTCCATACAATTGATTAAATCCACTTGCTGTCCACGTTGTTTCAAACGGAGCTACATGACAATCTGGATCTTCGTTCTTCTTGCCTGAAAATTTAGATGCCCTCTACTTGGGGTTGAACAATTGATTTTGATTCATATTGTGTTTCTTCTTAGGTTTCCTTTGAGGTGGTAAAGGATTAAAATTCAAAGATTTATTAACTAAAACCCGTGCATTCCTTAACAGGAATGTTCTCCCTAGAACTGCATGCTACAGTCTTTCAAGTGCCTGTTTTGGGGGAGTACCCTGATAGTCAGTAAGTAATACTGGTTCTTCATTATCTGATACATCTAGTTTGCTGGAAGGGGTTGGAGGTGTAGGGATGGACTCTATAGAGGTGGCAGGAGAATGATATACTGTGGAAATGCCCTCAGCAGAACCCACCCCCAAAAGATTATGTCCAACATCTGTGAACTCCTCTTCATCAAGCCTGCCTAATTGCACCACTTCATCTATGTCATCAGACCTCACAGATTGCTGTTGTTGCTGTCTTGACAATACCTCCCTCAATGCTCGAGATATGCTCCTTGTTAAAATAAGATTGGAGGAATGAGGATAATTCTCTGACATAAAGACTCCCCATGCAAGGCACCTTGTACATCTTCAATGCCATTAGCATCCTAAATTCCTGCAGCCAAATTGTGTAAGCATTTCTTCCAAGCCGTATACCTAAATCATGAAAAATATTCTCATGAAGCTGGGCAGGATCGCCAAAGTGTTATGGCCCCTCAAGACCATAACAGAAAATGCAAGAAATTAGCACTGCAGGGAACTTCCTGACACAGTTTACATCCATTTCGTACATTTAATCTTCAGGAACAATATGCAAACACGAACTACATATTATATTCATCAATGCTGAACCACTGTCCTGAAAACGATCACACCGTTTATCATCATCATATTCACTCCTGATCAAATAACGTGCAGTTAGACAGCGCAAATATTCAGGACACAGATACACATTATTAGAACCAAACATAAGCGACCAGAATCTGGTGCTGTCCTGAAGAAGACATCAGTTCTCATCACGCAGGAATACAAAAGTCACAAACTCCTGATTGTCAGGAAGGCGCCTGCATGTCAGGTAAAAACCTGAATGCTTCATATGACATCTTAGCTCCATATGCTGGTTCTACATGTATGCTAGTACTAAGGTATAAAAGTATTAATATAGTGCAATTCGAGCCTCAACAAGGGGGTTTTTTGGAAGTGGGCACTTAAGCGTATACATTAGAGGTAGACCCCTCTTAATTTCCTATATTGAATTTAAATTTAAGGAGGGGATAGAGGGAAAAAAGAAGGGGGCATGCATTTGATCACCTCTCTACATAGATTGGTTTCTCCATGGCATACAAGAGACCTTGACAAGTAAAGTTAAAACCCTAAAACCTCACATAGTAGGGTTATTGAATTAATCATAGTGTGGGAGGGGGGGAGTTGGCACTCTCCCATGGTTTTGGTAGAGAGATTTAACTCCCCTTCTTCCAAAGAGAGCTTGGTCACTACAAGGATACTAGGCCATAGCGATGCCGATTAGCAACGCACAGAGAAAAAAAACATGAGCCGAAACCTAAGCGTGTTTCATTTCACGCATTCATGAAATTTTTCGAGAGGGAGAGAGAGAGAGAGAGCGACCATTTTGCATAGAGGGTGAGAGAGGGAGAGGAAGAAGGTTTCTCACCGCCGCCACCGCCGCCGCCACTGCCATTTGCGAAGAAGAGGAGGAGCAGCCGTCGTGAAGAGGAGTTGCCAAACCCTCCTTCGAATTTTTACGGTGAGTCCATTCTCTCTCTATTTTACTTGTTTAGGGTTTAATTTGTGTATATTGAGAAAGGGAGAGGAAATGAGAGAGAAAGAGAGAGAGAGAGAGAGAGGAAGGAAACAAGAGAGGGAGGGGGAAGAAATGAGAGAGAGAGGGAGGGAGGGAGAGTGCATTCTCTCTCTCTTTTACTTTTTTTTATATAATTTGTGTATACTGAGAGAGGGAGAGGAAATGAGAGAGGGAGAGGGAGGGAGAGTGCATTCTCTCTCTCTTTTACTTTTTTTAATATAATTTGTGTATATTGAGAGAGGGAGAGGAAATGAGAGAGAAAGAGAGGGAGAGGGAGAGGGACGAAATGGGAGAGAGAGAGAGAGAGAGAGAGAGGGAGGGAGAGAGAGGGAATCGCTTTTTTATGTTGCACCATGCCTCTATGGAGACATGGCTCGCCAAGTACCAGATCGCTAGGCAAGATCGAGAGGAAGTGCGATCTGAATTCTGACGTAGTACGCATCATCGACCAATTCGATATCCCGAGGGCATGGAGGAGATGCCGGGGTTCATGTCAATGCGATGGTTGCATGGAGCTTTGACCGCGGCGTCTCGCGAAGGGGCAAAGGTCTCAATGGAGGAGTGGGAATTCTCGAGGGGATGTAGTCCAAAGATGATGAGGTGTTTAGGATTTGTCGTATCTATATTTTATATGCGACATCTAATTTGAGTGTTTCAATGTACAATACAAAATATATAGTGCAACGTGGTCGCACAAACGGCATTTTCGCGTGGAGCGTATTGACAAAATGCGCTCCATAATGGACTGTGGTATCATGGCAAGGTTCAAGCAAGAGAGCTAGTAACGAGCAACAGATCCAAACACGGTTATAGATGAGATGGAGTATTTTGGAAACTTGCAAAGTATTGTTACGGTGGATTACCTTAGCTTCTCCATGATACTATTCGATGTGTAATGGTTCAAAGTGGTACTTGAAGGAGCTGGAGAAACAGTTCGACGAGGTCCATCTGGATTTCTTGAAATAGATTCCGAAAAAAAATGGATGGATTTGTGCGACACCTTTGTGTTGTCGGCCCATTGTGAATAGGTGCATGGACTCATTTGTCTGTTAATTGTATTATGACATGGTACGTGTCACAATAGTTTAAACTCTCTTGTACGTATTTGTAAATAGGTAATCTTCTATCCCCCGACAACCTCGATGGTGGTATATTATACCTTCAGCTCCCCGAAGTGCGAGAGTATATGATCAAAGTAATGTTCCGAGCATAGATGAAGACAATATGTAAATAGAGGGGTTGATATTGCAAGGGGTGGAGGCCACCAAAAGCTTGGAGCTAGCATCGGCTAACAATGATGGAAATACAGGAGTCCAAGAATTCTTTGAGAACGAGGTGGACTCATCCTTTTGTGGTGACATGTCTATCGACCTTCCAGTGTATGCGGAGTTGTGTTAGGAGATTGACATGCGACCATAGGATACTTTCATACTTGGAGCATCCACTTACTCAATTCATTGACCAATCGTTTATAAGAGTACATAAGATATGCATTTTAAGTGAGATCTTTTTTTAGGATGTATATTATCGTGTTTTGTATGATTTAAATTGATTATTCTAACATCATTTTTTATCTATGCATGTGACATTTTCAGGATGAGTTGAGGGATGAGCGATGAGGAGTTTCAGGATATCTTCACGCGCATGTCTCCAGACTAGATCGCGAGATTCAGAGACATGGTGTCTCGAACATTGTCAGGCCGCTCTGCTAGATCTACTTTAGCGCGATTGGATGCTTTAGCTTCGAGCAGACGAGGTCGACACTCTAGACTTGGGCCAGAGGAAGGGAGTGTTTCAGGGTCAGGGGGATGCTGTAGAGATACGGAGGCAGTGAACCTACAGTCGGCATGGGATACAAGTGCAACTCCTCACTCTCATGGCGGTTCTAGGGAGCGTGTCTCAGGCTCAGGTGGATGTTGTGGAGGCACAAACGTGATGTCTCCATCTCGTCGTTGAGCTCAAGTTGCATCACCTCCAAGATTTGTCACACCTGTGGGGACATCTACTCCAGTTACTCCGGCTTTTGCTCAGCCATCTATAGTAGGTGGCACCCCTATGGATGCCACTCCAATAGATATTACCCTAGTTGGTGCACCGGATGCACAGGGGTCTCCTGGATATGCTCAGGAGAGTGGACGCAAATGGGAGAGGACCCATCTTAGGCATACCCCAGGGGGATATGCATATCTAGTCGATGATAGATCAGGAGGCCATCATCATGAATGATGAGGGGAGGAGGGTGATGGCTCGCATGAGAGAGTTGTGCCAACAAGTTTTTCAGCACAACGTCTTAGATCATTGGAAGAACATACCGCAGGAGAGCAAGGACTACATAGTAGCATCCTTGCATGAGGAGTTACCAGTTCCAGACTCAGTAGATAGATTTTCTACAGGCTGGATGATGGATTGTATGCGTACATATATGTCACACAGATGATTTGACGCACGCAAGGCACTCAAGAGTGGGGCTACAAAGCCCAAGTGGTTAGACGTGAACGACTGGCACCGACTGAGGGAGGAGGCTACAGATTCTCCAAGATGTTGGAGTCAGCAGCGCGAGGCGGCGAGGGTACGACTTAAGGCCGGAGTGGTCCATCATCTTGGGAGTGGCGGCCATAGGACATATTTGAAAGATTTTGTAAGTTTTTCTTTTGTTTTGCTTGTTTATTTTTTTGCAATATCCTTTGTACTGACAATCATGTTTCTAACAGTTAGTATTTTGTTTTCTTTGCAGCACTCCATTACAAATCACGATCCCAACCGGCCTTGAGACTCCATATGCAGAGAGGCACGGTCTCACTACATTGATCGATCGATTGTATAGACGCGGCGGCCATGTAAGTCACTCATCCTTCTTGTCCGTAGTTACCTTGTTTAATTAGAATGCATTATTATATGGTGGACTGATGTGTTGTTGTTTCTTTTTTTGCAGAGTCTGTTCAATGCTCCTTTGCGGCGGGACGAGCTTTCGGATGGTGAGGATATGTAGCTCGCCCTTGGATCCCTAGAGCTCACACACCTTTCTTTTTTGGTTGCATGATCTGTGTAGACATTTTCTATGTATTAGTGATATCTTGTCATGATTATACCAATCACTTTCATTATGCGATCATGTATTTATTTCATGTATCATTGTTATGATTTCAGTATACTTTGTTTTTGTTTGCACGAGCATTGTATACAGTGTAGAAACTATTTTGTATGGCCCAAATAAAGCACACAGTGCTATATGTGGTAGGATAGCTTGCTGCCTTGCCACAAATTTTTTTTTCATATTACCGTTGCTATTAGCGTCGCAAATTTACTGCTCGCATCATTATTGGTGTCATTATTATCGTCGCAGATCGTCGGTATCAGCGTCGTTATTGGCATCAGTATTAGCGTCGCAAATGCGACGCTAATACTGATGCCAATAATGACGCTGATACCGACATTGATACCGATTGTTCTATGGCGTCACCAATAATGACGCTTTTTATGACGACAGGGAAAATTTTTGTTATTTACATTTTCATCGCTTTTAACGTCGGTATAAGGCCTATATCTTGTAGTGGGTGTCTGCTTGGTGTGGTCACTTTAAGTATAAAGCGGTTCGATTCCCCTACTCTCTCTCCTCATGTGGTAAGGGGGCACGGCCACTCAAAAATATTGCGACACATACTTCGATGGTATCCAAGTGCCAGTACATAAATCACTTTGTGATATGACCATTTTGATACTTTTAATTGCTTAGGATAATTCTAACTTTTAAAAAGAAAGTTAGTATATATTCTATGAAAACTTACATTTAAGAAAGGGGATACATAAAAAGCCATACATGTATATATATTATAAGTTTAAATACTCCTTAAATAGGGGGATATATTAGTCTTACAAGCTTCATAAATAGGGATTTTTTTTAGAATTCCTTGCACGCAGGTGACGTCCTCTTTACTATGAGTGAACCCCCCGTGAAGATGAGTGACCTTTGTCAGCATATCCACAATCACCATGATTGAATTATACCCTCCTTGAGCAAAAGGTAAGCCAACTATAAAATCCATACTGATGAACTCCCATTTCATCTGTGTAATGTCAAGTGGCTAGAGCTTGCATGGTATTTTGACATGCTCAGCTTTCACCCACTGTGGAAACTTAAGCATTTGGTAATATATCTGAGTATATCATGCTTCAATCTTTCCGAGTAGTAAATTTTCCTAACTACATTAGGAGTTTTTGCATGGCCAGGATGTCCTAAGAATGGGGAGTCATGGGCTTTCCATAATATCTTAATTTTTAGCACTTGATTGAGGGGAATGCAGAGCCTTGTCCTGAAATAGACAAGTCCATTATCCATAGTGAAATTTTGGTATTTGACTCTGAACTTAGGATCTCATTGCATTTAACTAGGATTTCTCTAAGCATTAGCTAATACTTAGGATCCTTGTTTGCCTCTTCTTTGGCTAGCTCAATGACTGGATTTCTAGGCATCAATATCATGGTAGCTGAAGTCTCTCCTTTAGATGGCTCTTTCATGATAAGTGCATTCAAAAAAGTTTAATGACTTAATGCATCAACAATCGCATTCTCTTTTCTAGGTCTAAACTCGATTTCAAAATCAAATTCTTGCAATAATTCAATCTACCGACACTGCCTCATGTTGAGGTTCGGTTAAGTAAGTAAAGATCCATTTGAGACTTTTATGGTCAGTGACCAAAGTAAACTTGCTTCCAAGCAAATAGTGTCGCCACAATTTGAGAGTATGGATCACAGATAATAGCTCAAGATCATGGGTGGTGTAATTCCTTTCATATGGATTTTCAGTTTCCTTGAGGAATAGGCTATCGGATGACCTTGTAGCATAACACACAATCTAGTGCAAGAGAACTTGCATCTGACTATTACAACCTCAAACGCTTAACTGGGTGTTGTTACCAAACGTTTTTTGAGCTACTCAAAATTGGCTTGCTCAATGGACGTCCACACAATAGTAGTTTTCTTTTTTAGAAAATTAGTGAGAGGTACAGCTATTAGGGCATAATTTTTAATGAAAAATCTACACCATCCAGTCAGCCCTAAAAAGCTTCTCACTTCCTTAACTATCATTGGCGGTTGCCACTCTTGAACATCTCTAGGCCTATAGAGATTCCTTTAGCAAATACTATTAATCTGAGATATTCCATCTTTCTTTTTAAAAAGGCGCACTTCTTTTTCTTCACATAGAGATTGTGTATCCTCATTGTGTCCAGCACAATGCACAATTGTAGCTCATGGTCTTCCTCTCTCTTGGAGTATGTTAGGATGTCATCAAAGAAGACTACGACAACAAACTCATCAAGATAAGGTCAAACAATGTCCTACATAAATTTGTTAAATGTAGCAAGGGCATTAGTTAGACCGGATATCTTCTTGTTATCTCGTTTAGTCCTTGGTATAATCAATGAAAAGACAGAGAGTTCTATCCTTTTTTCTTTGAAACAATACTGGGGCTCCCCACGGCAAATTACTAGGTCTGATGTATCCTTGACCTAATAATTTCTTGAGTTGCTCTTTCAACTCAATTGCTTCAAGGATAGATATTTTATATGGACTCTTAGTGATTGGAGCAGTTCCTAGTTCAAGTCAGATCTCTTGATCGACTTCTCTTCGAGGTGGTAATTCAGTTAGCTCTTCTGGGAAGATGTCATCATATTCCTTTAGCAATATGGCTCTCTCTCATCTTGATTATTATTCTCAACCTTAATTAATTTTATGAGATACACATGTAATCCTTTTCTTAACCCTTTTATTATGCGAGATGATTTGGCTAGTTGAATCTTGGGTTTTCGTGCCTCACCTTTGTCAAAATATGTAGATCTAGAGCATGGCAGATGCTATGGCGGATGGAAGATGAAGACTAAATTCATGATGACATGGATAATTAGAGACAAACTATTACACAAGTGAATTAGGTTCCAAGATGGTAGCTTGGACTCATAAACACAATCTTGTGTTGGACTGACAAAGACAAGACACTTAATTGAAAGTACAAAGCATCATGACATTGTATTCATTCCATATGAAAGTGATAATCAAGTACAATGCTTTATAGAAATTGTGTTCTTCCACTCTCCTCATTGTGCATATGGATTCAGGAGAGTTCTTCCTGGAGCATACATCATTTGTCATTTCTCAACATCCCCCCTCAAATGATGAGTCCCTACACTTGATAGCTTTTTGCCCCCCTATAGATAACGTGGCCCAGGAGACTAGCTCATAGGAAGCCTAGTCAAGTTAAAGAAAATCCACTATGGAAATAATTTTCCTTAGAACAAACTATCAGAGTTGTTAATGGTAGTGGAAGCATTTTCTTCTTCTTCTTCGTCCATGAATTGACCTTGGTGGTGGTTATTCTGCATCTGCTGTGCTCTTTTCTTGTGAAAACATTCACTGGAAATATGGCCAGTCTTACCACAGTGATGACATGTCATCGAAATTTTGTTGTTGGTGTTGAATCCTCGACCTCTTCTCTTGGGTCCAGTAGCTCCTCTTCTGCAGTATAAGAGATTTTCCCTTGAGCTGGTCTCTTTTACATCTTTGCTTTTAAATTTTCTTTCTCCATCAAGTAATGAGTGCTCAATATCTTTGAGTGAGAGACTGGGAACATTACTTAGTGTTGAAACAAGGTTATCATATGGTTCATGATTAACACTTGCAAGTAGCACTGCTATTGCCTCATCCTTATCAATGTTCTTTTTAAGAGTTGCTAGCTGAGTTTTAAGGCTCTTGAACTTATTGATATGTATAGTCATAGATGAATTGTCTTTTACATCCAACTTATAAAATTGCATAAGTAATTTTACCTTTGAGTTCTTTGCTTGTGTACAAAAGTTTTTGTCAAGTTCTTCCCATGCCTTCTTTGCATCCCTGATGCCGGAGATGTGATGTAATACATCATCTGATAGACCCCATGCAATAATACTTAGAGCTTTTTTATTCATCTTCTTCCATGTCTTTGTTTTAGGCTAGTCTTCTGTAGTATCTTCTTTCTTGTCATCTGCATCTTCTTCCTCATCTTCAAACAAGTCCCACAAGTCTTTTTGCATAAGGTGGTACATGGTCTTCTCCTTCCAGGCATGAAAGCCTTCACCATTAAAATTTGCTATCTACTCCACTTAAATCATCTTAGTAGGAGGTCTTACCACAAGAAACTCTCGGGTAGTGTCTATCCTTTTACAATATGATTGAAATTTACACGGGATTTTATCAATATGACTTTAAATCATCACAAAAACTGAGAATAATCTTTGGAGTGTTGTAGCAAATCTTGAATGGTAGGAACTCTACTTGACTGAAAAGAGAGAAATTGAAGAGCTTGAGACTTGTAGTAGCAATGATGTTGTCTTGTTGAGCTTTAATTTCTCCAAATCTTCCAAAGCTTGATGATTGGTTGATGAGATATTTTCTAAACACTGAGTGATTACTCAGTTCTGAGTGGTAGGAGCTTGAGTGTGCCAAGAGGAGTGAGAAAATGAAAAAAATTGAAGCTTTGAGTAACCTTGGCTATGGCTTCCTAGACTAGGGTTTTGACCCGGGCCTGGTTTTTCACTGATTGTAGGAGCTACGGTGGATCATTTTGAAATTTCTTAAATGAAAATGAAGCTCTCTTTATGCTCTATAAAATCCATATGATCATGATCTAGATCAATGCAAAATCGTCATGCACATATTAAACAAACGCAGGCAAATGCAATTTCAGACAACAATGACAAAATTCGATAATGCTGGGCTGAACTAGCACCAATGTCAAGACGTGATATGCCATGAAGGTACGCCTAAAGTAAAATAAGATTCTCGTAGAAGGAATTGTGATGAATAATGGCTTATAGTGTGAGATCCAAGGGATCCAAGGTGACTAGGTACTGCTTGGCTATGGAGGCCACACATGACAGAATCTAAGAGAAAGGACAATGCTGAGTAGTAGATAGGGCAATGTCAAGTTCTTATGTGATGCAGAGAAGCCTTGGAATTTAAAGAATAAATCTTCAGAAGGGAGCTTGGAGAGATATGCCCTGTAGAGGAAGTTATAGAAGCTTGAAAGAAGTTAGGTGCATACCTCGCTATGGCCTACCAAAGAGGAGCAAGTGGAGATGAGTTGAGAGATAAGCTCATTGAGCTGACTTGAGGTTAAGAGGGATTGAGAGATCGGAGAAGGGATTCATGCCATGCATGATTGGGCTTTAATACCATGTCAAAATGTGTGGATCTAGAGCATGGTAGATGCTATGGCAAATGGAAGATAAAGACTAAATTCATGATGACATGGACAAGTAGAGACAAACTGTTACACAAGTGAATTAGGTTCCAAGATGGTAGCTTGGACTCATAAACAAAATCTTGTATGGACTGACAAAGACAAGACACTTAACTAAAAGTACAAAGCATCATGACATTGTATTCATTCCATATGAAAGTGATAGTCAAGTACAATGCTTTATAGAAATTGGGTTGTTCCACTCTCCTCACTGTGCATATGGGATTCAGGAGAGCTCTTCCTAGAGCATACATCATTTTTCATTTCTCAAAAACCTTGGGTCATCACTTTTTTCCCCTTTAGGTTTTGAAAAGTCACATGGCCTTTTTTGCATTGAATATGTGCATCATTGGGATTAGCTAGTGCATACCCAATAGACAATCATAGGCCCCTAAATTCATGATCCTAAATCCCATTTTAGAGAGACTGCTTCCCTGGCGAAATGTCACTTTGCAAGTTTTTGCTGAGTAGACAAAATTTATTTTCCATTAGCAACTTCCACAAGCAACCTCGATGACACACTTTGGTGACATGAACAAGTATGTGCTTCCACAGTCAATCAGAATTTAAAAGGACTTACCATGATATTCTACTGGTGTTTGAATCATGGAGGACTAGCAATTTGGGCCTTTCTTATGGAGGGTGGCATGAACTAATGCCCTCTCCATATTGGCTTCCATAGTTGGGTTTCCCTCTTCTTCAAGCTCTTTAAGAATTACAATAGATGCTTTTCCTTTTACAATTGAAGCTTGGTTTTGACCTCTGTGCTATCCTTGGTGAAGAATTTGGCCAAGCTTTGGACATTGTCTTTTAAAGTGGCCTGGCTCATCGTAGTGGAAACACCTAGGTACTCCCGAATTACTTCTCATAGGTATGAAGTCCCTAACTGCATTTGTTTTGGCTCTCTTTCCTTGACTAGGCAGATGCTGACCTTGGGTTTGCTTAACATAGCCTCGTGAAATCCCTTTGTTTTGATCCCAAAGCCTATTATTCCTTGGCTTTGACTGAATCTCTTGAACAAGAGGTGATACGCGAATCAAAGAATCTTGCAGATCATTTGGGTGTATAGATTTTAGGTGTGTGTTCAGAGAAGCATTCAATCTGTGACAAAACTTAGACACCCTGAGCAATAGTCATGGAAGGTGCATATTTAAGTAGTGAGATAAATTTTTAGTAATATGCCTCTAGGCTCATTCCCAGTTGTCTTAAGTTAAAGACGCCATTCATTTTTAGCATGCGATAAGCTGGTGCAAATATCGACCATGTACAAGTTCTTTTAGCTTTTCCCAACTAATATTTGTCTTAGAAAGTCCCTGGTCTTTACACCACTGTTTCCATGATAGGCGTGCCTCACCGATCAATTTCAACTTGGCGATCATAGCCTGATTAGCAAGGGTATTTCTCATGGCAGTAAAGTAGTCATTCATGGTCTCAATCCAAATCTCTACCTCGACTTCAATGTATTTGTCCTTGCCATCGAATTCCAGTGGCTTAACCTGCTTAAGGAGATACTTCTTCTCCTGAATTTCCATCGGACTAGCGATAGGTGTACCCTGGGTTATCATAAGTTTCATGAATTACTTTAGCGCTTAAACTTTTCAGCTTTGTTTCCACATTAACATATCTTACTAGTTTTGTAAAACAATGATGGGCAAAGAGCACAATATATTTACAAAATCTAGCCGTTGTTATCCTTTATTATCATAGCCATACACTACGATTTTTACAAATAAGGATATTTACAAATGGCAGATGTTTACAAAGTAGAGATACATCAACATTGATAGGATAGGCTCGATGCTATGTACAATTTCCAAAACATGATATCATTATATCTTTTTTTTTCATGGATGGATATCAGTTACATTCACGTAGAAGAAAGTAGGCCAATTGTTGTCTATGTCTAGAAACCTCAGTACCTTGTCATAGACATAATGATCTAGATGTATCTGCCGACCCACTGGTTATCATAAGTGGATTTCTTCTCGACAGAGACAAAAGATAAAGCCCTCAACTACTTTTAAATTTTCCATCCATTCAAGGTATTTCACATTAGTTTGCATATTGAAGAATCGATTAGCCTCGATGTAACAATAACAGTGATCCCAAAACCATATTCCTTCGTGATTCACACGGGATGGATCATATAGGTGATTGAGTATCCTCATCATTTCTCTTCTCCACTTGTCATCATGTTCAAGATTCAGAGGGAAAGAGAGAGACAAAGACATGGAGCTGTAACAAAGAGTAGTGAACTCTCTTGTTCTCTTCTTCTCATTCTTCCATAATGCTTACTAAAGTCTAATCACAAATAACTAATAAACACGCTAGGTCACTAATTGACCGTACTACCAACTATAGTTGAGTTTGATTGACTCAGTTATTACAATGCATATGTAGAGTGATAGCTAAGACAACAACTGTCTAGATAAGCAGTCATGTTAGTGATACTGATCCCAAGCTTGATTCTTAACACTCCCCCTCAAGCTCAAGCTAAATGTTGTACTCCAAGTAGCTCCCTGAAATGCACAAACTTCTCTTTACCAAGTGATTTGGTAAAGATATCTGCTACCTGGTCTTTTGTCTTCACATAGAGTAGATCAATCTTTCCACCAAGTACCATCTACTGATAAAATGGTGATGAACTTCTATGTGTTTGGATATAGCATGATAGATAGGGTTTCTAGCCAACATCACACCACAAGATTGTCACAATGCAATGTGACTTTGTTGTCCAAATGTATACCCAAGTCATATAGCAGTTTCACAAGCCAAACTGCTTCACATTTCGCTAAGGTTGCACCCCTATATTCTGCCTCTTTACTAGATAAAGCAATGGTTGATTACTTCTTACTACTCCGGTTGATCATAGTGCTACCCAAATTGAAAGCATAGCCACTGGTTGACCTCCTGTCATAGAGACAGCCAGCCCAATCAGCGTTCGTATAACTTGTCAAGTCGAATGATTTTCCATGATCATAAAATAGCCCATAATCAACAGTACCATTCATGTACCGCATAATCCTCCTAACTGCATCTAAGTGTGGCTTATGAGGTTTCTGCATAAACTAGCTAATCAACCCCACTGCATAACTCAAGTATGGATGGGTAATAGTAAGGTAAATCAAGCTACCCACCATCTGTTTGTACATAGTGACCTTCTCAATCTTAGTCCCAACATCAACTGCAAGTTTGACATTCTGATCCAATGGTGTTTCCATGGCTTTACACTCCATCATGCCATATTTCAACAACATATCATGAGCATACTATTTTTGTAATAGCTATATGCCTTGAGGTGTAGACACAACCTCAATTCCGAGAAAGTACGTCAGTTCACAACCTCAATTACTTCGATTTTAGCAATCCCATGATCATCATCTCCAGTGATGATCAAATCATCAACATAAACCACCAGAAAAACATAACCATGCTCTATCTTCTTTGTAGATAGGCTCTGATCTACATGACCTATATGAAAACCAAGTTCCTACAAATAATGTTTATGCAAGCATTCCATGCTCTCGGTGCTTATTTCAATCCATACAAGACCTTTTTCAATTTACACATATATGTTGAATAGTCAGGGTGTACATAACCTTCGGGTTGCTCCATATACACCTTTTCAAGAAAGTCACCATTCAAGAATGCATTTTTTACATCCATCTGCCATAATTTCTAGCCCTTAGAAGCCGCTAATGCAATAATTGTTCTCACCATTGCCATCTTGGCAACCGGGCTGAAAGCCTCCTCATAATCTAGGATGTACTGGTGTGCATATCCCTTTGCAACTAGCCTAGATTTATACCTTTCCAATGAACCATCTGACTTGTATTTCACTTTATAAACCCATTTGTAGCCAATGGGTACATTGCCTTCAAGTAAATAGGCCAATTCCCACGTCTCATTTTCTGCCAATGCTGCATATTCTTCATCCATGGTGGCACACCAATTCTCATCTATAACTGCCTCACTGAAATTTGTAGGCTCTTTGTAGCCTGACACTTTAGTCATATATGCATAATTTCTAGTTGAATACCTACTATATGTCAGCCTATCAACTGGTTTTTTGACCCTCCTCCTCAACTGCGCTACACTCTAGGCTTGCCTCTCATGAGGCGGCACATACCTGCTTTACCTCTCACCAGGCATCATAATTGATGGTATGCCCAATTCACTATCAAGAGTATCACTGCCAAGTGACTCATATCTAGATGTAAGCAGACCAATCACTTTGTCAAACATCTTTTATTTTCCTTTATCCAATCTTCCCCTCATTGACATATCCGTGTCAGTGGATGCAATAGTATGATTGTGGATCGTCCTATCCAAGGACTAATTAGTACACAGATCGGATGCTGTATGCTCACGTAGTGAGCGCCGGAAGGTCCCCAAGAACAAAAGAACTCTACTTTTTGCACAAAAATCAAGGTAGAAAACATGCACGACATGAACAAGAGACCAATTGGATGCAATCTCCCCCCATGCCTTGTATGAGCACTCCACAAAGCATGTATTTTATGTATTAATCATCTTCAAGCTCAAATAATAGCCCAAATTACAAAATAGCACGCTTTTGGCTTTTGAGTTTGCTTTAGAACAAAATAGAAATAAAGCTAATGGGCGGGCGTCCAAAGAGTCAGGCATACCCAATACAATGTCCAAATACAAATATCATAATCGTGCACCCATGCACATACAAAATAATAAATAAATATCCAACGCCTTAATAAATAGGCGCGACAAAATATAGGCGCCATGCCTAAGGTATGCGCCCATCAAAATATAAGTGATAACTCGAATACACGCTATCCTCCAATGCTTTCCTCCGCCACTGTTGCTATTTCTACACATCAACTGAAGCATTCACAATCATTAGTAAAATAATACAATTAAACCGACAAAAGTGAATACCTAGCAGTCTTTAGCTACATAAATAAATCAATTGGTTAGAAATCAATCCTAACCTTAATTTATCACAAGTGTGCACTCTAAACTCATAAACGTTTATTAATTTAATATGTATTTTGCGGAATCACCCGCTATGGAATTACCCATGTACACACTAAATTAATGAAACGCCCGAAAAGGATAGGCGTCCCCATCAACTTCTCGCACAAAGAATCCACTTTGTGTATGAGCCTCGATCAACAAAGTTTAGGGAATCCACCGTAAAACCTCACGGAATCCACCGTATAATATGCCTCCTGGCATCATACCCCCGGGGTGGGATAGCAATTGTCCTCAATTGCTATTAGTTCAATGTGGAGCTAACAGAGTGGGGAAAGCATTTAAGTCTCTAGCGTGCATCCATTGGACCTCTTCAACAGGATGGTTTTTAAACTTGACCAAATATCTAGAATATCTACGGCCAGTTCTAGTGGTCATAAAGTAGTATCTATGATAGCTTCAAGCTCAAGGATTTCAGTCTCTTCATCTAGCAAAGGTGGGTTTTCACAAACAGGGTGTACAGGTAATTGGCCTCTAAAGGGTCGTAATAAACTAATGTGAAAGGTGTTGTGAATTTTTCAATGTGGTGGTAGTTCTAACTTAAATGCATTGTCATTGATTTTATGAATGATCTTAAATTGTCCATAGAATCTAGGTGCTAATTTCACAACTGGGTGTTTATCTACGCTTTGTAATATACGTTTTTCTATTCTTAACCAAACATAGTCATCAACTTTGAAATTCATGGCCAGTCTTTTCTTATTGGCTTGTTTTGTATATGATTGCTGGGCTTTGGCAATCATGTCTTTAACCTCATCAAAAATAGTAGCGTGCATGTTAGCAATATAATCAGCACTCTGAATTCTATTTGATAAAGATGCAACAAGTGTAGACAATCTATAACCATAAATCACTTCAAACGGTGCTTTCTTTGTAGTTGTATGTGGTGTATTGTTATATGCAAATTGCAACAAATGTAAATGTGTGTCCCATGTCTGTGGTTTAGAGATAGTGTAAGCACGTAAAAGATCTAAAATAATACTATTAGTGGCTTCTGTTTGTCCATTAGTTTCAGGATGAAATGCAGATGAGAAATCAATCTTTGTTCCTAGGTTAGCAAACAAAGTAATCCAAAAATTATTACAAAATCTAGAATCACGGTCAGAAATAATAACTTTTGGTAATCCATGATTAGTAAAAATAGTTTTCAAAAACAATTGTGATGCCTGAGATGATGTTAAAGTTTTCTTGCATGGAATGAAATATGCTTGTTTACTAAACCTATCTACAACAGTCCAAATCATATCATGGTTAGCTTTAGTATTAGGTAAACCAGTAATAAGGTCCATAGAAATCTGTTCCCATGGTCTTGATAGAATAGATAAAGGTATTAGTAAACCATACTGTTTACCATGATGTCTCTTAACTCTTTGACAAACCAAACATTCAGAAACAAAGTTAGATACATCAGTGTCCATATGTGGCCAATAAAAATCTTCAATCAATGTACGCAAAGTAGATATAATACCTCTATGACCTTGATATGGAGGACAATGAATCTCCTTCAAAACAAAAGATCTAAATGGGACTGTAACACATAATCTCTTTTCATAAAACATGAATCCATCATTGTAAGACAGTGAATCAATAGGAATCCAGTTATTTCCAACTAATTTATTCCAATTAGCATGAAAAGTAATGTCCTGATGATAAGTATCTTTCATGGAGAATCAAATGATATGACAGAAATATTATGAATAGTCGGTCTTCTACTTAAAGCATCGGCGACTACATTTTCTTTACCTGGTTGATATTGGATAAGGGGATGAAAACTCTGAATAAAGGCTGCCCATTTGATATGTCGATCAGATATTTGGGGTTGACTAAGGAGATGTCTAATGCTTTGTTGGTCAGTCTTAATCATAAACTCAGAACCCATTAAATAATGTTTCCATTGTCTTAAATCTTGTACAACTGCTAACAATTATTTATCATATGTGGAATATTTAAGTTCGGATGGTTTCAGTTTACAGCCAGAATAGGCTATGGGATGATTATCCTGCATAAGTACGGCTCCTATTCCAAATCCGCTAGCATTAATAATTACCAAAAAGAATGGTCTATTAAAATCAGGTAGTTGTAATACAGGAGCATGGGTTAATGCATGTTTCAATAAATCAAAAGATTTATGTTGATTATCAGACCAATGATAAACAATACCTTTCTTTAAAAGTTTAGTCAAAGGCAAAGCAAGTAATGAGAAATTTCGCATAAACTTCCTGTAAAAACTAGCAAGACCTAGAAAAGAATGTAATTCATGCACATTTTTGGGTATAGGCCAATTTAATATTGCTTCTATCTTCTTAGGGTCAACCTTAATACCTTCTGATGACACAATATGACCTAGATATTCAATTTTCGTTTGAAAGAACTCACTCTTTTCCGGATTAGCATACAATTGATTATCTTTCAACAACTTAAAAACCAAAGACAAATGTTCATAATGTTCTTTCTCATTTTTACTGAATACCAAGATATCATCAAAGAATACTATAACACAATGCTGATATTTCAAAAATATGCGATTCATCATTCTACTAAATGTAGCAGGTGCATTAGTCAATCCAAAAGGCATCACTAGAAATTCATAATGACCAAATTGTGTTCTAAATGCAGTCTTAAATATATCAAATTTATCTAATCTCACCTGATGATAACCAGATTTAAGATCTATTTTACTAAATATGGCAGAACCTTGTAGTTTATCCATAAGATCATCTACCCTAGGAATTGGATATCTATTCTTTACAGTAATCTTATTTAGGGCACGATAATCAATGCACATGCGATACGTATTATTCTTCTTCTTTACCAACAAAACAGGTGCGCCAAATGGAGAACTACAAGGTCTAATTAATCCTCTATTTAATAATTCCTCAACTTGATTTTGAATTTCTTTATGTTCAATCTAGTTATGCCTATATGGTGCTTTACATGGTGGTTGTGTACCAGGAATTAAATCTATTTTGTGGTCTTCAGGACGTGAAGGAGGTAGTCCAGGTGGTAAATCTTCAGCAAAACAATCTTTAAATTGTGCAATAAATTCTTTATGCCTAGGGTGCATATGTTTTTCTTTAGCTTGAAGTTCATTCACCCAAATTAGATCAGATTTATTACTTTTGCGTAATGCACGTTTAGCTTGAGTATGAGTAAGCAGTGGAAAATTATTAGATGCGTGCATACCATACAATGTAATGTGTTTTCCTTGAAAATGAATTTTAATTGAATGCATGGAATAATCTATGTCAGGATTATGCTGATGACGCCAAGGCATACCTAGGATAATATCACTGGACTGTAATGGTACAACTAGAAAATTCCTTCTTTCAGTGTATTCACCAATTTGAATTTCTAAATCATGCACCTCTTGTGTTCCATTATACCTTGTGCCTAAGAATGCTGCTTTAATGCGATAATGCATAGGAATAGTTTGTAATTTCAATTCTTTCACTAACTTTGCAGAAATAAAATCATGTGTACTACCATCATCATGCAAAATAATCTTTTCTTTTCCATGCACTAAACATTTCATTGTCAACAAAGAATGTGGAGTTGGCATACTTGGTAAAGTATCCGAAGGAGTAGTAATGTCATCCTCATCTTCCGTAAAGTCAGGCATTTCCTCATGTTCTTCATCTTCCATTGCTCCAAGATAGTTGATATGGACAGGTGGCTTCTTCGATTGGCAATTGGCCGCTAGATGTCCAGGTTGATGGCATTTGTAACACACTATAGGTTTGGCTTTAGATACATTGTTTGCAATGGCAGGAAGTTTAGGAATATTAGGATTTGGCTGTGAAGATGGCTTAGGGTTTTGATTGGTATTTGATGGCAAAGGAGGTGGTTTTGTCCAAGACTTACAGAAAGATGATGAAGGAAATTGACTTTGATTGAATCTTCTAAAATTTGAATTGAATTGCTTAGAACCATAGTTACCATTTGCTTGAAATTATTGTGGACGCTTGTCTCTTCCTCGAATCTTGTCTTCAGTGTCATGAGCTAAAGAAATTGCATCTTCAAGAGTTGCAGGCTTGAACATATTGACTTCAGCGTAGTAATGCCCAAGTAATCCAGAAATAAACTTACACTTGTGAGTCGCTTTAGGTACGTCTTCAAGCATGCGTAGTTGGAGTAAGACATTCCAAAAGCGTTCGGTGTACTAAGAAATAGGCTCATGATCTCTTTGCTGAAGAAGGTCCCATTGCTTTATGGCTTTTTCATGGAATTGTGGAGGAAGGAAATTCTTCATAAACTTCTTTTTGAAACTCTCCCAGGTAGTGGGACAATCTATGCTCTTACAAACCACGGTCCACCAAAGAGATACTCCATCCACTAAATGATTAGTGACACACTTAATTTTGTCTTTTTCAGCATATGTCTCTTCATGAAAGTAATCATCAAACTGATTGATGAATGCAAGAGCAGTCTTTCCATCTCGAGTTCCATTGAAAGTACGGAATTTAAAATTTCTTTTACTTATCTTTGTTTCTTTGTGGATGGATTGAGCTTCAAGAGTCGCATCGATGGTTCGTCGGATAAGATCTTCGGGTTGTGATCCATCTTTGTCGGTAGTCGATCGTTGTAAATTGGCCAATTGAACTTGCAAGGCTTGCCGGGCTCTTCGTTCTTCATCCAGCTGCATCATAATTAAATCCAACTTTTGTTCCATCGTAGGTTCAGGAAGATTGCCTTCAGCCATTAAATCATCCATATTTTGTTCTGTCATCCTGTAAAAATTCAAAAGACCTCACACTCTCAAAATCCAATTAGCGGGATGAGCATAGCTCAAAGTCGGGTATACAAGGCTTATAAATTTTTGTTTGGCTTTCACGGTCTTCGAATTTTGCGATTGCGGGATTTAAAGTCTTCGTAAAATCTGCATTTAACCTTCTGCGTGTGCTGAAACTGGTTCAGCAAGTCTGCATATGCGAACAGAGTCTTCCAGGAAACAACTTTGTAGTTCAATGCTTCTGCGCAGGAATAGTCCTTATGGGAGTTTTTGGAATAAGTCAGTTTTGACTTCTGGGAACTTGTTAGACCTTCGTGACTTGCAAAGTAATAAAACTTGGAGGATTTAAGTGATTGAAGCTTGTAAAGCTTATATAACTTAAGTTTTTGAGTAGGATGAAAAGTGACGATGGATTTTAGGGGGGGGCCGATTTTTCCGCCGCAAATCAATTCAGTACATGCCGAATTACTAAAACGTCAAATTTGTGGCCTTAAAGCTCTTAAGTAAGCTTTTTAAGCTTACTTAAGCTTTTAACTTAAGCTTAAGCTTTGATAATTATGGGAGCTTATCTGTTTTGTCTGAGAAAAAACGACTTGAGTAGGGAGATATTGACGTGGTCAATACGAGTTCTTAACCGCTAGGAATCCACTCGTATCGACCGTTCACAATGATACTGACTATAGAGCTCGATCATTCCAGGAGCTCCGCCTTCGCGCAAGATGGGTAGCGATTGGAAGCTCTCGATCTTAGCTTCACTCTGATACTATTGGTGCACAGATCGGATGTTGTATGCTCGTGTAGTGAGCGCCGGAAGGTCCCCAAGAACAAAAGAACTCTACTTTTTGCACAAAAATCAAGGTAGAAAACATGCGCGACATGAACAAGAGACCAATTTACATAAATTGCAGTAACCACTGCTTCAACCCAATAATCATTTGGCAAATTCTTTTCATTAAGCATTGCCCTGGCAACTTCCATAAGCACCTGATTTTTTCTCTCTTCCACATCATTCTATTGAGGTGTGTAACTACATGTGAGCTACCTTTTTATGCCATATTTAGCAAGGTACCTATCAAACTCTCTGGATACATGTTTTCTACCTCCATTAAATCTCAAACATGAGATATAACATCCAAGTTCATTTTGAGCATGCTTCTTAAAGTCCTTAAAGACATCGATCACCTCATCCTTGTGCTTTAGAATGTATAGCCATGTGTATCGGTTGAAATCATCAATGAAGGATACATAATACCTAGCACCACAAAAAGATGCATTATGGGAAGGACCCCATACATCCAAATGTATCAATTGCAAAGGCTGAGAACTATTTTCTGACATGTTTCATAAATAGAAATCTTACTTGTTTCCCAAACTGACAAGCAAAGCATACATGTCCAAGATTAGTGTACTTGAACTTTGGCAAGTACAACCTCTTTCTGTTGTATATTTTTTAGCTTCTCTACATTAACATGATCGATGCATTTGTGCAAGATTTCTACATCCCAAACTACTCCATTATCATGGGAAAACATGGCTGCCTTCAATTCCGGGATAGATGCATCTAAAGTAAACATTCTAACATCTCTCTTGCCTTTAGCAATCAATTTACAACCATTTTCATATTCTTCAATAAAAAAATAATCCCTATTGAATCTGACTTGTAGATTTTGTTCTGCCATCTGTCCAATCGACAGTAAATTCTTGGTAATAGAAGGTACATGTAGTACATCATGTAGGCTCTTCTTTCGGTCATCAGGCATGAGCAACAAAACTACACCTATATGCTGAATATCATGTTGTATATCATCACCAGTACTACATACAAATCCATAAGACCCTACTACTAACTCATCAAACCATTCACCATGAGGAGTCATATGATTGGATGCTCCTGAGTCTATGTACCATTTCTCATCTTTGCCTTGCTTATATGTATTCTTTGATACATTCCTTGGTGCACATATCGAATGTTGTATGCGCGCGTAGTGAGTGCCGGAAGGTCCCCAAGAACAAAAGAACTCTACTTCGGTCAGATATTTGTGGTTGACTAAGGAGATGTTTAATGCTTTGTTGGTCAGTTTTGATCGTAAATTCAAATCCCATTAAATAGTGTTTCCATTGACATAAAGCTTGTACTATAGCTAGCAATTCCTTATTATAGGTAGAATACTTAAGTTCGGAGGGTTTAAGTTTACAGCTAGAGTAGGTTATGGGATAAGAATCTTGCATAAGGACTGCTCCTATTCTAGATCCATTAGCATCAGTGACTACTAATAAAAATGGTCTATTGAAGTCAAGTAATTGCAATACAGGAGCATGAGTTAAAGCATGTTTCAGTAAATCAAAGGAATTTTGTTGATTGTCGGACCAATAATACACAATGCCTTTCTTTAATAATTTTGTCAAAGAGATAATGCAAGCAATGAAAAATTTCTCACAAATTTTCTGTAAAAGCTAGCAAGACCTAAGAAAGAATGTAATTCGTGCACATTTTAAGGTATTGGCCATTTCAAAATTGCTTCTATCTTTTTAGGGTCAACTTTAATACCTTCAGATGAAACAATATGTCCTAAGTATTCAATTTGTGTTTGGAAAAAATCACTCTTTTCAGGATTAGCATATAATTGATTCTCTTTCAATAATTTGAAAACCAAAGATAAATGTTCATAATGCTCGTTCTCATTCTTACTGAAAACCAATATGTCATCAAAGAAAACAATGACACAATGTTGATGCTTCAAAAATATGCGATTCATCATACGACTGAATGTGGCTGGTGCATTAGTTAAACCAAAAGGCATAAAAAGGAATTCATAGTGTCCAAATTGTGTTCTAAATGCAGTTTTGAATATATCAGATGTGTCCAATCTTACTTGATAGTATCCAGATTTAAGATCTATCTTGCTAAATATTGAAGATCCTTGTAGTTTGTCCATAAGATTATCTACCCTAGGAATCGAATATCTATTCTTAACAGTAATCTTATTTAGGGCACGATAATCAATGCACATGCAATAGGTGTTTTTTTTTTCTTCACTAATAGAACAGGTGCACCAAATGGAGAACTACTAGGTCTAATGAGTCCTCGGGTTAAAAATTCTTCAACTTGGGCTTGAATATTTCTTTCTGTTCAATTTGGTTATGTCTAGATGGTGCTTTACATGGTGGTTGTGATCTAAGAATTAGGTCTATTTTGTGATCTTCGGGACGTATAGGTGGTAAGCCAGGTGGTAAGTCAGTAGCAAAACAATCTTGAAATTGTGAAAGAAATTGTGCGTGCCTAGGATGCATCTGATTTTCTTTAGCTTCAGCTTCATTCACCCATATTAAATAAGATTTGCTACCTTTTCGTAATGCATGTTTAGCCTGTGTATGACTAAGCAATGGAAAATTATCAAAAGTGTGCATACCAAGCAACGTGATTTGTTTCCCATTAGAATAAATCTTCATTGAATGCGTAGAATAATCTATATCGGGATTATACTGATGACGCCAAGGCATTCCTAAGATAATGTCACTAGATTGCAAAGGCATAACTAAGAAATTTCTACGTTCAACATAATCACCAATTTTAATTTCTAAATCATGCACTTCTTGTGTCCCATTGTATCTAGTGCCTAAGAATGCAGCTTTGATGTGGTAATGAGTAGAAACAGTATGTAAATTCAATTATTTGACCAATTTTGCATAAATAAAGTCGTGTGTGCTCCCATCATCATGTAAAACAATCTTTTCTTTACCATGCACAAGACATTTCATCGTTAATAAAGAATGGGGGTTTGGCATACCTGGTAAAGTATCTGAAGTAGTACCGATATCGTCATTATCTTTCGTGAAATCTAGCATTTCTTCATGTTCATCTTCTGTCGCTCCCTAAATAATTGATGTGTACAGTTGGCTTTTTGGATTGACAATTCACCGCTAAATGTCCAGGTTGATGACATTTGTAACAGACTGTGGGTTTGGCTTTAGATGCATTCTTGGTAATAGCTGAAAGTTTAGGAATGTTGGGATTTGGCTGTAAAGATGGCTTAAGGTTTGGATTTGTGTTTGATGGTAAAGTAGGGGCTCGTGTCCAAGATTTACGGAATGAAGATGGAAGGAAACGGTTTTGATTGAATCTTCGAAAATTTGAATTGAATTGTTTTGAACCAAAGTTACCATTAGTTTGAAATTTTGTGGTCGCTTCTCTCGTCCTCGAATTTTGTCTTCAGTGTCATGGGCCAAGGAAATTGCATCTTCGAGAGTCGTTGGCTTGAACATGTTAACTTCCGTATAAAAATGTCCAAGTAAACCAAACATAAAATTGCGTTTATGGGTTGCTTCAGGTACATCTTCGAGCATTCGAAGTTGCAATAAAGCATTCCAAAAACGCTCGATATATTGTGAAATAGGCTCATGATCCCTCTTGCAGAAGATCCCATTGTTTGATTGCTTTTTCATGGAATTGGGGTGGAAGGAAATTCTACAAAAATTTCTTTTGGAAAGTCTCCCAAGTAGTAGGACAATCAATGCTCTTGCGGACAATAGTCCACCATAGAGATGCTTTGTCCACTAGATGATTAGTGACACACTTAATTTTGTCTTTCTCAACATACTGTTCTTCATGGAAATAATCATCAAATTGACTGATAAAAGCAAGTACAGACTTTCCATCACGTGACCCATTGAAAGTAAGAAATTTGAAATTTATTTTACTTTTCTTTGTTTCTTTCCGAATAGATTGCTCTTCAAGTGTTGCATCGATCGTGCGTCGTATAAGATCTTCAAATTGCGGTCCATCTTGGTCGGTAGTAGATCATTGCAGATTGGCCAATTAAGCTTGCAAAGTTTGACGTGCTCTTCATTCCTCTTAAAGATGCATCATAATCAAATCCAATTTTTGCTCCATCGTTGATTCGGGTAGATCACCTTCAGCCATAAAATCTTCCATGGTTTGATCGGACATGATCTTGTGTGCTGACATACACCAAGTCAATCTCACCTGCTAGTACCTTCTCTCTCACAAAGTGGTAGTGTACCTCAATATGTTTTGTCCTCGCATGGAACACAGGGTTCCTAGCCAACTGTATGCTGCTCATGTTGTCACAATAAATGACAACTGCACCTTCCACCTGCACATCTAAATCAGCCAATAACTTTTGCAGCCATACTACCTCACATGCTGCAATAGCGGCACCTCTATACTCAGCCTTTGTACTCGACAAAGACACATAGATTGCTTTTTGTTGTTCCAAGCAACTACTCCACTACCAAGAGAGAACATGTATCCACTGGTAGATCTTCGATCAGATATACTACCAACCCAATCTGCATCTGTGTATCCAAACACCTGTACATCTGTACCTGCCTCATAGAAAAGTCCATAATGTAATGTGGACTTCACATATCTCAATATGCGTCTCACTGCATCCAAATGTGGCTTTCTAGGTACTTGCATAAACTGGCTCACAAGACCAACAACGTAGCTCAAGTCTGACCTTATAATGGTCATGTAGATCAAACTCCCCACTATCCTCCTGAACATAGTAGGGTCTTCTATCTCATCCCCAACATCAGCACTCAACTTTACATTCTGCTCCAATGGGACTGAAAGTGGTTTGCATGCTGTCATATCATACTTGGACAACATATCCAAGCCATACTATCTTTGGGACAGCCATATACCATCATCACATCTGATCACCTCAACGCCAAGGAAGTACCTTAGCTCACCTAAATCCTTCATCTCAAACTTCTTCTTCAAAAAGTCCTTGACTTCAGCAATCCCACTATCATTATCACCTGTAATAATCAAGTCATCCACATAGATGACTATGATGACCAAACCTGCATCTCTCTTTCTCACATAAAGTGAGTGATCAGTATCAAAAATATAAAATCCAATATTGACAAGATACTCTCTGATCTTGTCAGACCATGCTCTAGGTGCTTGCTTGAGCCCATAGAGCGCCTTCTTCAACCTGCACACATACATCGGATGCTCTAAATCTTCATAACCTGGTGGCTAATCCATATACACTTCTTCCTGCAAATCACCATGCAAGAAGGCATTCTTCACATCCATTTGCTGCAACCTCCAACCTTTGGCTGTTGCCAAAGCAATCACACATCTGACAGTTGCCATCCTAGCAACTGGACTGAAGGTTTCATCATAATCTATGCCATATGTCTGGGCATAGCCTTTTGCAACCAACCTAGCTTTGTACCTACTAATAGAACCATCTGCATTATGCTTAATCTTATAAACCCACTTACATCCAATAGATTTCTTGCCCTTCGGCAGTGATACTAGATCCCAAGTCTTATTGGCCTCTAATGCAGCCATCTCCTCATCCATTGCTCCATCCCAATGAGCATGACCAACAGCCTCCTCAAAACATGTGGGCTCAACATCCTCAACTAGTTTCACCATATAAGCATAACGGTGAGCTGTATAACCTTCAAAACCAAATCTTTTAACAGGGTATCTCACCCTGCTAGACCTGCGTACCACTGGATCACTCAATGGAGTCTTTGCATTAACGTGTGCTCTCTGCACACTTGGAGTCCTCACTAAAGGAATGCCAAGCTCATCATCCAAGCTCTCTGAGCCACTAGAGTCTCCATCAAGAACTGTATCAATGCCTTCTGACACTTTATTCTTTCCTTTGTCTTTACCTGTAGTGCTACTAGATGCACCTGAAGATGTAGAGGTACTCCTTAGTCTCCCAAACCAAGGACTGCCAGATGATGTCTCTGGTCCACTAAGAGTCCGTGATTCTCGCTTTTCAGCCTGCACATGAGTGTCATGATCATCATCATCATCCAATGCATCACCACTAGATGCATACCAAAACTGCTCATTTCATCAAAGATGACATCCTTGCTCACTCTAAACTTACATGTGACAGGGTTATAACAACGATACCCTTTCTGCTCTAAAGAGTATCCAATAAAGACACAATTTTTAGCCTTTGGATCCAGTTTCTTTCGCAACTCATCTAGCACATGAACATACGAAATGCAGCCAAACACTTTCAAGTATGAGACATCAGGCTTCTTACCTGTAAAACATTCTTCGGGGGTCATACCATGAACTGCAGCTGTGGGAGTTCTGTTCATAATATAAACAGCTATATGAATAGCCTCAGACCAAAAATGCTTAGTCATATTCTTTTCAGCCATCAAGGAGCGTGTAACTTCTGCAATATGCCTGTTTTTCCTTTCTACAACCCCATTTTGCTATGGGGTATACCTGCATGTGAACTGTCTCTTTATCCCACAAGACCTCAGAAAATCACTGAACTCATTCGAGAGGTACTCTCCCCCTCCATTTGACCTCAAGCACTTTACTTTCAAGCATGTTTCTCTTTCAACTGCAGCCTTGAAAGTTCTAAAGTGCTCAAACGCTTCACTCTTTTCCTTCATAAAATATACCCACAGCTTTTTAGAACAATCATCAATGAATGTGACAAAGTATGAACTACCTCCAAGAGATACATTTTGTGCAGGCCCCCAAATGTCTGTATGCACAACATCAAGGATATTTTTACTTACATCTCTGTCATGTGAAAAGGGTTGTCTTGCCTGCTTACCAAACTGACATGCTTCACATACCTTATGAAATTTTGCAACTCTAAATGTAGGCAAACATATAACCAACCCTTTGGACTGCATTAATTTTAGCCTTTGTGCATTTGCATGTCCTATGCAGTTGTGCCAAATTTCAATATCTGCAACAACACCTTTTCCTTTAGCATACATAGCAGCATTCATAGTAGGAATTCCAGCATCCAGAGTAAACATACGCCCAACTCTACTTCCCTTTGCTACCAACCTGCACTTGTCATTAAAGTCTTCTACAAAGCAGCCCTTTGCATTAAATCTGACTTGCGGCCCTTGCTCTACCATCTGACCCACTGATACCAAGTTCTTTGTAATAGATGGCACATGTGATACATCTGAAAGACTCTTTGTCTTACCATCATGCAAGGACAAGGGAGCTTTTTCAATGTGTGAAATTGGGTGGCATGAATCATCACCCGTCTGCACATAACCTGCATTTTGTAAATTATGCATCTCTCCAAACCATTCTACATGACTGGTCATATGATTGGATGCACCTGAATCAACATACCAAACATAATCATGTGTTCCCTTTCCTGTAACAACATTCAGCATATGCTGCATAACAAACAGACGTTCATTTTTGTCTTCATTTTGTCGTGAAGACGATGCATAGTTTCCTTGCTGCAACTTACCACTACGAATATCATCTTTCTTAGCATAACATTGGGCTACAATATGACATGTTTTACCACAGTAGTGACACACAATACCAGAGCTGTTAGAACCTCTATTCTACCATCCACTTCTTCCTCTAAAGCTCCCCCTGCCTCTAAAGTTATCATGACCTCCTGAAACCTGCATATAGCCAAATTGCTGATTCAATCTGTTTTGCTGGTTGTCACTACCACGTCCTGTACCACGGCCTCTTGAAGAGAACTTGCCACGTCCCCTTCCTGAACTGGAGTAGAAAGCTTGGACCTATTCACCACTTCTTTCAGATGTCTCACTCTGCATGTTGATCTCTTCAGTGATCATAAGGGAGACCAACTCATCGAAATATAGAAATGGCTTTCTAACATATACGGAAGTTACAAAAGACTTCCAAGCCTTTTCATTGTTAAGTCCACCCAAGGTAGACGACACCAAATCATCATCATCGGGCATTGCATCAATTGCTGCCAAGGCATCTGCAATGCTCCTTACCTTCAGTGCATACTCATTGATAGACATCTTCCCTTTCTTCAATGTATTCAACTCTTGCTTGAGTTGAATCTTTCGTGTCTTTGTATTTACAGAAAACATACTTTCAAGTATGGTCCAAGCTGCATATGAGTTCTCTGCATTTCTAATGTGTTCCAGCATATTATTGTCAATTACTGTAGACAACCAATACATGACCTTTTTATCTTTTGCATTCCATTCCTTCCGTGCCTTTGTCTCTTCTGCAGTTGGAGGATCACTCACCTCCGGCTCCTTTTCCTCACCTGAAACAAACTCGTAGAGGCATTTTCCAATAAGGAAGTTCGTGACACGGAACTTCCATGAAGGGTACTTGTTCTTGTCAAGCTTCTCAATGATGGGGCTTCCACTATTCTCTGCCATTATCACAAAAAATAATACCAAACAGCAAGCAAATCTTCTGCAACCCTCGATCTGTAGTGCACAGCAATACACCAGACAGCCTTTTTCACTGTCTGCTCAACAATACATGCAATCTGCAACCAGTTTGTAGATAAACCTTGTGTTTACTCGCTAGTAAACACCTTTGAACTTACAGATCTAAAATCTGTAACCTGTGCACCCACTTTCGGTCAATACAGTCGAAGTCACAGTGTACCCTGAAACTGCTGTCCGCAACCTTGCGGCTCTAAAACGGGGCCTGAAAAGGCCTCAGATGCCCAAAATAACTGCGGAACAAAGCCCTAAAGGGCTTTATCTGCAGAGTACACAGTGCTCTTCACGCAAACCAAATCTCACTGCAATCTGAGATTTTTGCTCGGCCCTGCTTCCAGTGCCTCCACAGGCACTATCCAAGAGAGAGAGTGGAAGAATGGGAGAGCTTCTTACCCGTGGCTTGCTTGCTCGAACCTTGCTTCTTCTCTTTTTCTTCAACCTTCGAAATCAGCCTCTCTCAGTGGCGCGGCTCTGATACCATGTCAAGAATCACGTGGTGGGGGGACTTGCTCAAGATGCTGCGTCGAACACACATAGAATGCACAAGGAGAAGCTCACTCAAGAGACAAGAAGAGATATGGAGGCCAAAACGTTTTCTTGCTGGTTTTTTCTTCTTCTTCCACACACTTTACAATGTACACAAAGTATAGATAAGATACAACATAGAGGAAAGTGGCCTACTAAGTCAAACAATGCATAACCGACTACACTAGTCGACTGGCGCTATAACTATGCCAACTGTAAATAGGTCTAACAACCTGAATATAATAAGTAATGAGTCAGTGGCCATGTGAGAGTCCTAATGACCACCGACGTGCTAAATGTAGATGTGTAGACCCATCTAACCAAACGGTCCATCATCAATGTCCGCATATGTTGAGCTTGTCATCTCAACAACAGATACTTTAACCTTGTAGGTATATTGATTCCAAATTCAGGACATCAACTACTGCACTATTTTCAGCCTACAAATAAACTCCAAAACTGAGCATTTAACACTCCAAAAGCATGCTCAAATGCATGATAATAAGGGCATATACATTGTTAGGATGAAAGCCATCAATGCCCTAGAACCACCTGATGTTTACCAGTTTATTTTTTCCAGACTGCAAATAAACTCCAACACTGAGCATTTAACACTCCAACATCATGCTCAAATGCATGATAATAAGGGCATATACATTGTTAGGATGAAAGCCAATAGTGCCCTGGAACCACCTACTATTTACTGTAGTAAACTGCCACAATTTGCATAGGCCTGTGCTGAATATCTCAAAATCTATGAGGAATTTGAAAAAAAAATCTTCTAAAAAGTTATAAATCACGTCAAAATGGTCAGGAATGGCGGGCCATTTCTCCAAAATCCATTTCTATAGCAAGATATAGCTTCTGCAAAAAAATGGGTTGCAGTCACAATCTCCTTTGATGACGTTTTCTTCAGATCTGATGTCTTGATGTCAAATGGCAACTGCGAAGCCTTTAGGTTTTAGGCATTCAAGCTCTGATACCATGTTCAAAATTCAAAGGGAGAGAGGGAGACAAAGACATGGATATGTAATAGAGAGTAGTGAACTCTCTTGTTCTCTTCTTCTCATTCTTCCATAATGCTTACTAAAGTCTAATCACACATAACTAATAAACACACTAGATCACTAACTGATCGTACTACTAACTATAGTTGAGTCTGACTGACTTAGTTATTACAAGGCACATGTAGAGTGATAGCTAAGATGACAACTGTCTAAATAAGGTCTGTCATGTCAGTGATATTGATCATGAGCTTGATTCTCAACACATTAGTGGAGCTCAGTGCAGATGCGTACATTGCTCGAAAAACACGAACAAAAGTTTATCCCTTAACAATTGGCAGGCTGATTATTACCTAGAATAGTTGGTATTCAAAACCATAGTTATTTTTAATTTCAATTATGCTTTGATACCATGTGCCAAGTGCTTGCCTAAAAATTCCCTGACAGCACATTTTAGTGGTCCATCGGGAAACTATCCTAGACAACTTCACTTGGCACTCGTGAGAATGCACGAGATCTATTGTCTAGGTTTCCCAAAGCCCACCCTGTAAACAGAAGGTACTGGGGCCATCCCCACAAGGATCAACCTACAAGTTTGGGGTCCCAATTTGACAACTAAGGTCTTGATACATCAGCTAGCTCCATCGGAGGTGTCCCACAAGGGCTTCTTGTCTGACTGAAGCGATCGTAGTTACCCTTGATTCATGGAGTGCAACACTTTTTTCCAGTAACTGGTTAGGATTCAGGGAATCTTAATGGAGTTCAAGCATAGTTGTTGTAGCTTTTCCCTAAGATAATTTATAATCAAGGTTTTAAGACCTAACCTTAGGTACACTCTCAGCTCTACCTAATTTTTCCTAATTAACATTTCATTCAATCTCTTGAGAGAATCTCCCAGCTTACTGGGACCACCCATCTGTAGGACAGATCTGTGAGATGAGGAATCTCACCCACCCACTTCCCACAAATGGTTCTAGTTTTCTAATTACCTATCACATTAGGTTATGGCATATAAAAGTACATTTGTTAATTAACCCATTATCACATGTTCCTTTGCATAATTTTACAACACAACACAAAGACAGAGAAAACAATCTTTTGGCAAAACATATTTATTTATTATTTCGCAAAGTTATTTGCAATGATTTTTCCCTTCTACCTACACAGAAGATAAACCTCCGTTCACCGTAGAAAATCCCTTCTGTCTGCGTAGAAGAAAAGAAACTCTTCAAGATTTTCGTTCCTTCACTAGTACTGAGGACTCCAAGATTCCATCATGATTCGTGTGATGGTCAAGTAGTTCCTAGGAGTGATCAAGAGATTTATGGCTAGAGCCCCCCGGACACTCCCCCCTCCTCCTGCCTAATGGATTCCTCACCAAGTGACCTCTTGGCGGTGGTCAAGGCCAGTCCAAAGCTCCTCGTGGCAATACAAAACAATCCCCCTTGGAGTAGGGTTCCACGTCTAGCCGTGCGGCAGGTATAGCGCAATCTCTCCTCCTATTATCCTGATTATATATTTACAATCAAATCTAACTATTGCAAGCATAATCAATCTTTCCTATGCAACCATCAATGCGTGCACAAATAAAAAAGAAACAACAACAAGTGTTTTTAGCATAGGAAGCAACCCCACCCAAATCTAGGGTTTTTCTTTTAAGGTCCTACCTTATTCTTAGGGTTTCGCTTCCTACTTGCAACTCTTTTTCGATATCTACAAGTTCTTTCCCGCATCTAAAGTCTATTTTATCCTTATGAAAAATTTGGTATTTTCTCCTTAAAAGATAATATGGGTATTTATACCTATGGCAAGTAATTCATGCATTGCCCTACCCTAACCCGTACTTAGCAGGATCTCAAATGCTTTTTGAAGTCTGTTTAGACTCTAAAATTTGTATCGAAAAATTCGTATCAATGTCCAATAAGTCCTACAGACTTCTGATATTTATTTAATTTTTTGATATTGATAGTTTCAGTGTTGTCGAGTATTTCATAGTTGTTTTCGCTTCAACACCTCAATATTTTAGGTTAGGTTCTCTCGTTGACTCATACATGGGTCAACTCATGATATTGACGCTCTCGCTAATATAATCATTAATATTAACATTGCATATGTTCTTAACAAGAAAATAATTTTTATTTTATTCTATTCATATTCTATGGTTTAGTCGACAATGTTCAAACTTTCAATGTTATCTAAAAAGATGAATTTTCATTTAGCTATGTCCTAAGTGCAATGCTGATTGTTTTTCTTAAAAAAATTATTCTAGGAAACACAAAAATCACAAGTGTAATTTTTTATTTATATTTCATACATCGAATTATATTACTATGCACCTAATGTATGTGTATCTAGTATATATTTTCCTATACAATTTTTTGGTTGATTTAGTACATTGATTATTTCATGATATTATCTAAATGATTTCATATAAATTATTATAAAACTCATATGCATATCTTTATCATTAGCAAAATAAAATAGAGATAGTCACTTTCAAGGAAAAACTATAAAATTTTCCCTTCCCTAACACCGTCTACCTTTTTTCTGTTATTATGATCACATCCATCATTAATGAAATAACAATAAATATCACGAAATAAATCATAATTATGATATTTTCTTAATGACAGGCATCTATACCTTTTCCAAGTGAAAGAGTCTTTTCACTGAATAGCTAATTATTATATTACTTAGTGTATTTTTCGAAGCAGTAGTTCGTATGCATTTTCATTAGAATGCATTTATAATCGCTAAAAGCTAAATAAAGTGATAAGCTTATAAAATATTATTTTTTTACAAACTGACAAGATGTTATCTCTTTAAAGTTCGCTATAGAACGTGGGTTTCACCAATTCCTACCGCGTCATTTTCTCCATCGGCCACGTTCTTTGCTTCCCTTGCTTCAAATGGACTTTTTGAATATCTACGACATCGAGAGCCATGGCATGACATGCGAAATTGACATGGTAGTTCAAGGAGAGTTGGTGGTTATCTAGAAAAATTTTTCCAACATTTTGCTTAGGCTTTAAAAACGTCATGAATTTTGGCCTGTTTTTTCAAAAACATTTTTTTCTTCAAAATGACTCCATCTAGTGGTTTTTGGCCAAGTTGCCTCATGACTTATCTAGTTTATAAAGTCATGTCATACTCTTTGATACTTAACTTACTCAATATCATGCTTGTTCTTGCACGTTCTTCATCTACTAATTAAGGCTTTTGCAAATTGTCTTGCAGTTACGAAATCAATGAGATCTTTGACACATTAAATGGAATCGGGAATGCTAAATCAAATATAATATGGAAAAAATTATAATCAAGCCATCATAATATTATTTATGAGGTGTCTTTGCTTTTTGTTGGCTGGGAACATTGAGGTGTCTTCTCATGTCGGATTGCGAATTGACTTAATGCAAGACTTGATATTAAGAAAATTACATGCGGTCACTTATGTGTTAGCTCGGCGAGTAATTTTTAAAATGCCTCAAGCCCGAATTTTTTTCTTGATATAAAGCGTTGTGACAGGAATATTACCGTTTTCAATGCTAAAAATATGCATGTATTTTCAAATATCAATTCCAATTCTATTTGGGTATTCAATTTTAAGCAAATCACTTTGTCGGTAGTGCAAACACAAGGAAAATGAAATGGTTAATTTGTAAGTTAGTGTTAATGAGGATTAAAAAGCCTAAAAATGAAGAAAAAAACTAAAAAATAAATAATTTCATTTGTTAATTAGTGTTAATGAGGATTAAGAATCCCAAAAATGAAGAAAAAAACTAAACATAATGGGGGGACGCATTTTTCAGTGCACCCCTTCATGCATCAAAAAATGGCAAGTTCCGCCTAGTGAAATCATAAGGAACAACCTAGGCCATGGCTTCTTGTAAATTTTCACTCTATTTTGCTGCAATAAGCAAGAGAAATGATGCACTGAATGAAAAGATCAAAATCTTGTCTTTCTCTCTCCTCTTTCTCTTTCGCCATAATTGCTATTCGTATCGACTAAGAGGATGAGGGGGAATGGGCGCCGGTTCATGACAAGATGCAAGGAATGGAGTAAGAAAGTAGAAATGTGAGCATCCACAGTTGTGTGATGGTATCAATGGCTCTATTTTTTAAAATATGACGCATCACATTGTCAAGCATTTTTGTGAAAACTGAAAAGCCCTAGTCTAACTATAGTTAGGTTTGATTTTTGCTAGCTTAGTTGTTTGCGTGACTGTTTATTTTGTTGTTTTGTAGTTGGATTTCTTGTGTTTGTCTAGCTTAGGATTTGTTTTTGTCTTTTTTTTTTATTTTTTGAGTGTGAAACTTAATAGCCTTGGTCAAGCTTGGTATTTTTTTGGACAGGTTAAAGGTGGAGTTTGCTAGTAGTTGTCGAACATTGTGGAACATGGTATGTTTTCCTACTAAGACTCTTGCACATCACACGGAGACTATGGGTTCATAAGCACTTCACGTTGCACTTCTTGATGCACTACACTCAGGGGTTGTCTCCTGTTCTTATCAAGTATTTCCATGCCATGGGTTGGGATTATGCACATTTTGCACCATCGTTGAGCACTTGCACGGCATGAGGTCCGCTGCAGCTATATGCAGTAAACTTTTAGATGCACGTGCACATGAGAGAGCACATGTTATTGAGTACGCAAATTTCTTACACGCACGATATTTGGAATGTTCATTACTTAGTTAGGAACCTCTAATTGAGTGGGTAAGGTGGTTGGGAGAGAGGAGGGTCGTGAAGGACGCCGCCAATTGTGAGATGGGTTGTTCATATCTGGTCAACATCTTGAGGACCATCATTTCTTGAGTGATTGTGATATTTTAGATGGGTGGAGCAGAGATTGATATTTTATTAATGAGAGTTGAGAGGTGAGGATAAGGAATTTTAAATTAACAAGGAACTATGTTTGCATTTTGCATGACGCACGATCACATGTAGATAGACTAGGCACAATTTCTTCAATGCATACATTATTTTTGAGTGTAGCATTGATTGATTGGTTGCATATCATGGATCCAACATTGCATGTCTTCTTCAAATCATGTGGAAGATTGGGCATGACGTACATTTCTTAAAGCATATTCCTTAGGACACATTGCATGAAAAACCAGGTACATATGGGAAATGTCAGTCTTTGAAGACTCAAGAGAGAAGACTTCTTTGATTCAAGATTGGAGATGGTTACATTGGTTACTATTTATGAAGGATTTTGTGATCTTCATGCACAAGAGAAAAATTTCTAATGATGGAAGTCATAAATAGCTTCAAGAAAGATGCTAACTTTTCAGAATTAGGGTTCCATAATTGATGTCTCAAGCTATGATGAACAAGAGAAACTTTGTAAGGAAAAAATATACAATACTGAGGAGTGAAGCTACATTTTTAGTTAATGGAGATGTAGTAATGGGGCTTACTTGCGTAGTTTTGGTCTAGTGGAAGATTGTGATGATGCAAGAAATTTAAGGACTTTTAGTACACATGAAGATGGCAGGACATACAATCTGTTGATGACAAGGTTAAATAATGTATACTAGCATTTTGTGCGAGCGAAGCGGCAAGCGCAACAATCCATTTCTCATTTTTCTCTCTCCTATTTTTCCTCTCTCTCTCTCTCCCCCAAATTCCCTGTCTCTCTCTCTCTCTCTCTCCCCACACTTTTCTTCCCACTCTCTCTCTCTCTCCTTTTATTCTCCCCCCTCTCTCCTCTCTTTTCCTTCTCTCTCCCTCTCCTCTTTTTTCCTTTTTTTTCTTCTTCCTCTCTCTCTTTCTCTTCATTCTCTTTTTAATTTTTTTCTTTTCTCTCTCTCTCTCTCTCCTCTCTTTTCCTTCTCTCTTTCTCCTCTATTTTTTATTCCCTCTCTCTTTTTAAATTTTATCTTTTCTCTCTGTATAATTCTCTCTACATATTCTCTCTCTTCTTCTTCTTCTTCTTTCACTTTCTTTCCCCCCCCCCAAGTCTCTCTTAAAGTATGTAAATTTTAAATTTTATCTTTTTCTTATATATAATTCTCTCTTTATGTTTATATTCTCTCTCTTCTTCTCCTCTCTCTCTCTCTCTCTCCGCCCCCTTTTCTTCTTCTCCCCTTTCTCCTAATTTTCTTTTTTTTCTTCTCTTCCTCTCTCCCTTTCAATTTTATCTTTTTCTTCTCTCCTTCTCTCTCTTTTAAATTTTATCTTCTCTCTCTCTCTTCCCCCTATCTCCTTCTCTCTCCCTTCCTCTCTCTCTCAAAGAATATTTAAATTTAAAAAAGAATTTTCTATTTTCTCTTATTTCCCATCTCTCTTCCTTTTTTCCTCTTTTTTCTTCTTATTCTTATTCTCTCTCCCCTCTCCTCTCTTTTCCTTCTCTCCTCTTTTTTTCTTTTTCATCTTCTCTCTTAATTTTTTTCTTTTCTCTTTCTTTTAAATTTTATCTTTTCTCTCTCTATAATTCTCTCTCTTCTTCTTATTTTCTGTCTCTCATTTTCTTCTCTCTGTCTCTGTCCCCCCTCTCTCCTCTCTTTTCCTTTTTTCTCTCTCCCTCCCTCTCCTCTTCTTTCTTTTTTGCTCTTTGTATTTCTCTCTCTCTCTCTCTCCTTATTTTAATTAAATAAAACGTTTACATTAAAAAGTTTAATCTAACAGAGAGAGAGAGAGAGAGAGAGAGAGAGAGAGAGAGAGAAAACCTAAGCCCTACGCATGAGAGAGAGGGGGGAGGGGGAGAAGAAAAATGTTTAATTAAAAAAGACTCTTCTCTTTCCTCTTTCTCCCCCTTCTCTCTCCGTCTTCTTCTTTTTATCATTCTTCTTCTTCTTATTCTTCTTCTCTCTCTCTCTCTCTCTTTCTCTTTTATTCTATCTCCTTCTCAAAATGTGTGAAAAACTATGTTCAAAAAACTTTAAATTAAAAAAACTTTTAAAATTTTTAATTAAAAATTTTAATCTAACTGTGTGTGTGTGTGATAGAAACTTTTGATTTAAAAACAAGTTTGATTTAATTGAGAGAGAGAGAGAGAGAGAGAGAGAGAGAGAGAGAGAGATCAAAACCCCTTCCCCTCCTCTCTTTCTCACGTGCAATATCTCATTTTCTCTTCCCCTTCCCTTTTTAAAATTAAAACCCATTCCCCTCTCTCTCACTTATAATCTCTCTTTCTTTTTCCCATCCCCTTTTTAATTAAATTATTTCCCTCTCCCTCTCTCTCTCTCTCTCTCTCTCTCTCTCTCTCATGTGTAGGGCCTAGGTTCTCTCTCTCTCTCTCTCTCTCTCTCTCTCTCTCTCTCTCTCTCTCTCTCTCTCTCTCTCTCTCTCTCTCTCTCTCTCTCTCTCTCTCAATTAAATCAAACTTCTTTTTAAATCAAAAGTTTCTCTCTCCCTCTCTCTTAATTAAATCAAACTTATTTTTAAATCAAAAGTTTCTATCACACACACACACACACATAGTTAGATTAAACTTTTTAATTTAAACTTTTTTTAATTAAATATTTTAAAAGATTTTTTTAATTTAAAGTTTTTTTAATATAGTTTTTCACACATTTTGAGAAGGAGATAGAATAAAAGAGAAAGAGAGAGAGAGAAGAAGAAGAATAAGAAGAAGAAGAAGAAGAAGAAGGATAAAAAGAAGAAGACGGAGAGAGAAGGGGGAGAAAGAGGAAAGAGAATAGTCTTTTTTAATTAAACATTTTTCTTCTCCCTCTCCCCCTCTCTCTCATGCGTAGGGCTTAGGTTCTCTCTCTCTCTCTCTCTCTCTTTGTTAGATTAAACTTTTTAATGTAAACGTTTTATTTAATTAAAATAAGGAGAGAGAGAGAGAGAGAGAGAGAGAGAGAGAGAGAGAGAGAGAGAGAGAAATATACAAAGCTCTGAATCTCCAGAGGGCTTCCCGAACCTACCCCCTTTTTCAAACCTCCCTTTTTCAATCAAAACCCCCTCCCCTCCTCTCTTTCTCACGTGCAATATCTCATTTTCTCTTCCCCTTCCCTTTTTTCATTAAAGCCTTCTCCCCCTCTCACCTCCTTTTTTAAATTAAAACCCATTCCCCTCTCTCTCACTTATAATCTCTCTTTCTTTTCCCCATCCCCTTTTTAATTAAATTATTTCCCTCTCCCCCCCTCTCTCTCTCTCTCATGTGTAGGGCCTAGGTTCTCTCTTTGAAAAATGGAGGTTTGGAAAAGGGGGTAGGTTCGAGAAGCCCTCTGGAGGTTGAGGGCTTTCCAAACCTATAGCTAAAATAAGATAGTAGTAAGATTCTCTAGGCTAAAAGACATACATGGAATATATCACTATTGATAAAGAGCAATGATGAAGTTATAGCAATGAAGATGGACAAAAGACTCGACAGCTACGCAGGCAAAAAGATGACATTATCGTAGTGAGGATGACAATGAATAATGATTGGCATATTGTGCAAGTAGCGACATGAAGAAAGGAGACATTTGACACGTAGAATGACGAGATTGCAAATGATGGGCAATAATGGCATTTTGACAACAGCTTTGACAATGAAGACGGCTAAGGTGTCGACATAAACTGGAGTATATCCTATAGGTATAATATGGCGGCTTGAAGTGATTACTACACGCAATTTAGCATTAATAATGCAAATGGCAGGCAGTGTGATTCAATAGGTTACGAGCTTTAATGGTGATTTGATAGATGGGATACTGAATGCAGGGAGGCGACAAGTCAACGGATTATGATAAACATTTAAGCCTTAAAGGCATTTGGCCTTAAAGAGTTTAGCCTTTTAGAAAAGCTAAAGCTAAAAAGCCTATGCTTTTGGAAAGAAAAAAATCATACTCGTCGTGAGTGTGGATGAGAAAACTATATAAGGAGAGGAGATTGAAGAGTTAAGGAGCCTTCCCCCTCTTATGCAATTGTACTTTGTGAGAGAAAAGAGTGGAGGGTCGCATGCTGGAGTGAGCTCTTGTCATGCCAAATTGAAAGTTGGAGCTTTTGGATATCAAAGCGCCGAGTGTCGGCTCAAGGTTGTTAAGGTACGAGAATATATTTCAGTTGGTTTGTTTTCGAATTACTAGTATTTTCATTGTGGTGTGGTTGTGTGATGCTCTACCTGAATTTGGGTTTTAATTGTCTTGAGCTACAAGAGGCATTGCTTATTATGTGTTGTCTTGTTTTTCGTATGTGGCTTGTGGTGTACTGTCGAATATTTGAATTTTTCAAGTTGTGTTGTGTATTCGACAAAGTCAATTACCCCAACCGGCACTCCTTAACATCTCGTTATCGGGTTGTGAGTGAGGCTTGCTCTTAATCACCGCTTGCGTAACAACATATGAGGGATTTAGTATAAGTACCAACTTATTACATATTATGTCATATCACTTATATCTATCGTAGAACATGGTTGAAAATTCTTGAGTTTTGTTTGCCAATGGTTGAAATCATAAAAACCCAGTCACTTTCAATCATTTACATTAAAAAAATTAAAAATGTAAAACTTGAGATATGAGATTTAATGTAAAATTTGAAATTTTGTTGGATTTTGAGGGTTCAATGTTGTCTGCATAGTGTACTAATTGATATGCTAATGGACCACACTCCATACTAGCCATATATATTTGAAAATTGGTCATTTATGTTCAAATAATGATAAAATAATGAAAAATAGTTATTTTGAAGAAAAAAATAAGAAAATAGTTTTAATATGTGAAAATTTATCAAAAAGTAAGAGTGTGTATATAGATGTATAATAAAGGTAGGGCATAAGGATTTCCCTTGGCCTACCTCTCCATTTATGTGTGAAAAGAGCATATTTATTACTTATTCATACAAAAAATAATGGCAAAACTATTTTACATCTATGCACGAAAGCAATACTTAAGCAATAGGGGAAAAAAGGCTAAAAAGAGATAAGTTTTGAATAAGTTTTGATTCCATTGTATATTATGGCATATAGGCTTTGGTTTATTTAAGTTTTAAGAGGAATAATAGCATGGGTTAGCCCGGTACTATCCCTTTGCAATGTAGCATAGTGTTAGAGAAAAGAAATCATGAAAATATTGTTTTTGCATACCACTTGACTAATTCATAGTAAAAAAAAATTGAGCACAATGATTCATACATGTTGCATTTGCATTTAAGCATGGTATCAAAAGGAAAACTCATTGATGCATAGCACATGTATGCCTAGTTGTGACCAAATCTGAGTCTGTGAGGTTCCTTTACTATAGAGTAGTAGGGAAACCTTTAGGGAGATGTTATGTGAGGCTGAAAGATTCTTGGATCATCATATACATCCTGAGAGGATTTTATTATATTTGTTATTTATGTTTGAGACAACGTATCTTGGGGCTAATCCTTGGGATGTAGGAGAGCTATAAGAGCCACATCAATCAATTAGGGGATGCTCTAGTTGTGTGTAAAATGAGGTATTAGTCACCTATATGTATGGGATACTCCCTCTTCTTGGAGTTGGGATGGGACGTACATTGAACTATTGCTTAAAACTCATATCTACAAACACATATCTTAGATAAATCATTTCGTAGTATCTAGATGCTCCTAGCAACGAGGCCGTGGGGATTGTTTGGTGTGTAAGACCTTGGCTTTCAAGTAAGGGGACAAGATTTGACCATGTGGCCAAATATTAACTATATTGGTAATTCCCAAACTATATGAGAATTTCCAAATTTCCTAATATAGCGTTTAGAGTCTTAGAGCTAGTGTCGAGCTGATCTCGACAAAGATAAATCGGAGAATGCAGCTGAAAATTTAGCACAACAAGCCCTTAGAAGATCTACAAGAGTCTCTCATGCTCTCGAGAGGCTTAACTGCACTACTAATCTTCCTACATACATGTAGAATTTATGTCAAAAATCTATTCCATCATTTAACCTCAGTCTTACAATAAAGCATGCATAAAAGAAGAGTTGAATTCAACCATGGATGGAGAATACAAAGCTCTTATGTATAATGATACATGGGAACTAGCTGATCTACTAGAGGGTAAGAAGGCCATTGGATGTAAATGGGTCTACAAAGTTAAGTTGTGTATTAATGGTTTAATCAATAGGTACAAATCAAGATTATGTACTAAAGGTTTTCCTCAAACATATGGTGAAGATTATGATGAAACCTTTTTCTCCACTTGCAAAGACGACAAGTGTTTGCTCTTACTAGTCGTTTTATGGATGGCCCACACACCAAATGGATGTAAAATAATTCTTTTTTATTTGGATATTTACAAAGAAGAATTCTAATTGAAACAACCATTGAGATCTGTAGATGTCAAAATCCACACAAAGTATGCAAGTTAAAGAAGTCTCTATATAGACTAAAGCAAGCCCCTAGATATTGGTACAACAAGATAAACTTCTTCTTGCAAGTTCATGGATTTTGAAACAATAACGCTAACTCTAGTCTCTACATAAGGTAGGAAGGCAAGGATGCTACATTCATCATTGTCTATGTTGATGATCCCATAGTCATTGTAGATCATTGTCTATGTTAATAATCCCATACTCACTATAGTAGTATTGCAAGCAAACACTCATTAAACATCAATTGGAAATGAAATATGACATGAAAGATCTTGGTGAATTACAATATTTTCTTGGGATTTAGGTCTCAAGGAATGAAAATAATATTTTTCTTATCAACATAAGTATAGTAATGATATCGTGAGGAGGTTTAATGTGCAGTCCTCTAAACCAATCTGTACCCCAAGAAAAGTCAAATCTTAAGCTTGTGAAATATGTTGGATCTACAATTGCATATACCAATCTGTATAGGAAATTTCCTAGTTGTCTAATATATCTAACCATAACACTGCATGATATTGCCTTTATTGTAAGCATTGTTAGCCAATGTATGCATGAACCTAAGCAAACTCATTGGATAACATTAGCCAAGTGAATACTTAGATATGTTAAAGATACTTCAGATTTTGGATTGCAATATGACTCTAGTTCAAGCTTGAGGCTACTTGGATAGAAAAGTGCTGATTGGGTTGGGGACATTAAGGATAAAAGGTCCACTTTATGATTTTGATGCTCATTGGGAAATGATATAATCACTTGGTCAAGTAAACAGTCACCCATCAATGCATTATCATCTACGAAAGCTAAATATAAAGAAATAGCTAATGTCACATGTGAAAATATATTGCTTCTCACTAGAAAGTGGTATAATCAGTTGGTCAAGTAAGAGGCATGAACAAATTATCTATACCAAAAAAGTACTTATATAGATACCTCTAGGAAAAATAAGTACTTCTCCATAGAAAATATAGAAAAGTATAGCAACTTACAGAGCTAGAGATAATTTTAGTATCATAGGTTGACATGGCATAAATATATTCCATCTTGGATTTACCATTTTGCATTTGTATGGTCAAGAACTCCAACATTCTAGACCTAGCTTTTCTCAACAACTTGACTGCCTACTCTTCCTATAGTTTAGGCTACAAGATATACCTAAGTTCTAGGGTAGATCTAAAATAATCCATCCATTGGATCAAGTTGACACCTTCTAAGAATTGTTCTTCCACTTATGACCTACATCTTCACCACTCAAATTGACTAGATTTTACTCCAACTAATACAGATTCCACATTTATTGATTTACAGATCAAATAATAAAGTAATCTATGACATCCATCTACTATAAAATGAGCTAGTATTAATAATCATAGAGAAGGAGTAAGGAGGGATTGTATGAGCATTGTATGATAGTGAGGGAGTATGAGTATACTAGATTTATCTCTATATCCATTGTAGTACTTATCTTGAATCAATACATTATCTTCTTGAGTGCGTCTTGCCATTTCTACTCATTTTAGGACACAAGAGGAGGATCCCCACTAAGCAATAGAGGCTATCCCTAAGCAAAGGGTTGCCAAAACGAACTGCTTGGCGGTGACCATTAAAGACCAGAACACTAGAAAAGGGTTACAATCGAGTAATAGAGGCTACCTTTGGTGGGTGAATGGTAGCCACAAACCACTTGGTGGTAACCATCAAACACCACACTAGACAAGGTTCATCACCAAGCAATAGAGGCTACCCTTGAGCAAAGAATTGCCACAAAACACTTGGTGCTTTGACCATTAAAGACCAAAACATTGGACAAGTATCACAATCGAGTGATTGAGATTACCTTGGGAAAAGGGTAGCCAAGAAGTGCTAAGTGATGACCATTGAAGACCAAAACATTGGACAAGGGTCACCGTCGAGCAATAGAGGTTTCTCTAGGTAAAGGGTAGTCTCAGAGACAAGAACACCGAACATGTAATGAATAGGTCACGATAAAAAAGAAGGTATTTACCAGTCAATAGGTCATGACGGGATTGGTTCTATCATCACAGAGTCACTTCTTTTGGGGATAGCCTTGCAATGTCCTTAGGGCTAATAGAGATTATGAAAGGTTCAATAGACAGTTAGTAGAATCATAGTGTTAGTAGGTTTGGTGCACCCAATGGAGGACATAAGGGATCTCACTTGGTGAGAGTGAGAACAAAGAATCATATGAATGCGAGAGTAAGAAAACAACCAAATGCTTGCAAAGTCTAGTTTAATGGAAGAGCTCTTGCATTAACCAATTTAGGGTGTGGGGATCCAACTACTAAGTGCTTTTGCAATGGGTTTAGGGTGAGGAGATCAAGTTTTGAGCACTTTTGCATTAATAGGAGTTATTTTCAAATTATAAAAGCATCTTTTAAGTGTTCCTCCCACGTGATGTCACAAGTAAAGTATTTTTAATGATACAAATGACAATTTGTATTAAAAATTACGAAAGATATTACTACTAGTATAGAAGGCCATTACATTCCATATCATAATATTAGTTAGATTTACATACTAGGGAATTTGGGGTGCTCTATCACATATAAAATTAGTTAGACTTCTTACATATGGGGCGAACTTGAGTTGCACATTCGGAAATCTAGGGTGCTTATGGGAAAATCAAGGATGGGGAAATCCAAGATTCATATGGGGGAGTTCAGGATGCATATATAAGAATTTGATATGCCTATGGGGGGGTAATCCATACAATAGGGGAATCTGGGATGCATATGGGGGAATTTGGGATGCTCGGGCTAAGGTAGTGAACATCAACTACATTGGTACTGGCATCTTGGGCTAGTTCGATTTGGGACTAGCCAAGCAAGAGAAGTAGGTCCATCATCCCATCCAAAGTTATCATTCACATGAATTTTAGCAAGTTTGCCTTGCTAAAACCTACACAATGTTTTGAGTCTCTCTCTTTTATTTGCTGGTTGTTAGATCTAGGGTTGGAGTTTTGCATAGTAGATGGATTTGGAGGGCTTCTATGTAAGCAAGGGGTGGGGTATCCATTACTAAAAGTCCCAAATGTAAGTAAGGTGGGTCGAGAGCAAGGTTGGAGCCATCGACGTATCTATATATAGGGGAGACATGAGAAGGATATCATGCAATAGGAACCTTGGCTTAGAAGCCAGACAACAATCCCTATTGAGATGAGAGAAAGATCATCCCCTACTTGTAAATGATGTACATGAGAGATTGCTGGTGTAATGAAAGAAGCTGAGGGGAGAGAGAAGGAGAGCTGAGGAGAGAGAAAGAGAACAAGAAGAAGGAAGAAGACTAAAAGAAGAGAGAGAAAGAGAGAAAAGAGGAGAGGAGGAAAGAGGATGCCATGGAAGCTGGAGATAAAGGTGAAGAGTATGATCTTGATAATAACCGGTTGCCCTAATCTGGGGCTCTTACACCTTAAATACCCCGTCAGTGTGACGGGGTGTCTAAACCCTAGTCAATGTGTATCCCGCTTGTTACAATCCATCCCCACTCGAAAGGGTTTTTCCCTAAAAAATAACAAGAAATAGAGGGGAGTGATGGGTGGATTAAGGGAGGGTTGCAGAGTACTACTCAGAGCCCTTTGACAACGCAGATTAGGTGTGGAGAGACTAGGGGCAGCATGTAGTCTGAAACCGATCTGCTAAAGTAAATTCGTCATAACTTTTGATAGGCTGCTCCAAATGGGATGCACCATATATCAAAATGGAGCTTATGACGAGTACTTTTAGCCTATGTAGAATGCACATGCATGTGATTTGAGTAAGTACAAAACTATTCTAAAATATTGTGCAGTCTGCGACAGAGGGTGGGCAATTCGGGGCATGACCGGCTAGTCTTCCAACCGTTGGGGTTCACGGAGGTAGGGAAATTCATTGAGGATGGTTGCTGGGCGCTAAGATTCTTCTTCTAAGGGTAGGCCTTGCCATTTGATGAGGTATTCTTTGATGGATCGGGATCATAAGTGCTTATCTCACTGCCCAATGATTGCTTCAGAGACATATTGAGTGATGCTCTCTTCATCTATGGGGGGAAGTTCTTCCACATAGTCCACTGAGGAGCCTACAAAGGGTTTCAACTGACTGACATGAAACACATTGTGGATTTTGGTGGTAGGGGGGAGTTCTAAAGTGGTAGGCCAAGTCGCTAACTCTCTTCAAGATTCGGTATGGGCCATAGAAGCAATGGGCTAGCTTGTTACGACTGCCCTCTTTGAGAGTTGAGACGCGGGACTTACGCACTTTCAAAAGGACCAATTCCCCCTCTTGGAATTCCAAGTGCCTTCGTTTTTCATCAGCATAGAGTTTCATGTGTGTTTGGGCCTTCTGAAGATTCATTTTGCATTATTGAAGTAAAGCTTGCATGCGATCCAATTCAGCTTGACTCTAAGGGTTGATCTTATCAGTAAACAAGACTGTAGGAAGGGGAACCTTATACCCGTATAAGGCCTCAAAAGAGGAAACTCCAATACTAGAGTGTGTGGAGTTATTATATGCAAACTCAACCAAGTGAAGCCACGTATCCCAACTGTGTTGTACATCATGGCAAAAGTGCCTCAAATATGTCCCTTTCTTAGTCGCAGGAAGGCCAATGATCAAGTCCATTGTGATGTGAGTCCATTTCCCTTCAGGGATAGGGAGAGGCTACAAGAGGCGAGCGGGCCTGAGTGTACTATCCTTGTTCTGTTGGCATGGAACACATTTGGTCATGAAGTCCTTGACGTCCCTCCATAAGCCTTTCCAATGAAAGCTCTTGGCAATCCTGTCATACGTTTTGAAAACACCCGAGTAACCGGCAGTGCGGCAAGAATGCATTTCTTCCATGATCTTCTGCGTGAAGGGGGAATTGTGCGGAATGACAATCTTGCCATGGGACCAAATAAGGCCATGCTTGAGCTGATATTGGGAGTTTTCAACCATGACCCCATGCTGTAATTTGTGAAATGTGTGGTTGAAATGATCATCTAACAAGTAAGCCTCTTGGAGCTCTTCAACCCAATCACCGTGCAATTCTGAGATAGAGGACACTCTGTATGTCGACATTTGAGAGAGAGAATAAGTCACTATATTATCCTTGCACCGCATATGTGAAATGTCAAAGTCATAGTTCTGTAAGGTTGCCACCCATCGCCTTTGCTTAGGAGTCAAAGTAGACTGAGTCAAGAAGTATTGGAGGACTCGGTGATCGCTTTTCACTTGGAAGTGGCTGCCATACAAATAGTGGTGCCATTTCTTGATGGCATGGAGGATGGCCAACATCTCTTGGTTATATACATTCATTTGCATCTCCTTCTCATCAAGCTTGCGGCTTTCAAATGCAATCACACCATGCTCTTGCAAAAATACTGTACCAATACCCCGGCCACTGGCATCACAATGAATGGTAAATAGCTTAGAGAAGTCAGGACAAACAAGGATGGGGGCTGAAGTAAGCACGTCCTTTAACTATTTGAAGCTATGATCCGCAGTGGCATCCCAAAAGAATGACTCTTTTTTTAAGCGATCAGTCAAAGGTGCTACAATGGTGGCATAGTGCTCAATGAAGCGTCTGTAGAATGAAGAGAGACCAAGGAAGCCACGCAAAGAAGTGGTGGTGGAAGGAGTGAGCCAATCTTTAACACATTGCACCTTTTTTGGGTTAGCCTGTATACCATTTTTGCTCACAATGTGTCCCAAGTACTCCACAGATGTTTGCATGAATATGCATTTGCTCTCCTTAGCAAAGAGTCGATGCTCTCTCAATATGTCAAACATCCTCCGAACATGTGTCAGGTGCCCCATAGATGACTTGCTGTAAATGAGGATGTCATCAAAGAAAACAAGCACAAACTTGAACAGAAAGGGGTGGAGGATTTTGTTCATGAGGCTTGAAAGGTGGCAGGGGCGTTAGTCAACCCAAAAGGCATCACAAGAAAATGGTAAAGTCCACGATCAGTCATGAAGGCCGTTTTGACCTCATCTCTTGCCCGCATACAAATCTGATGGTAGCCAGAGCGCAAGTCGATCTTAGTGAAAAAGTGTGCCCCTTTTAACTCATCCAACAAATCATCAATCCGTGGGATGGGGTAGCGGTTCTTCACTGTAATTTTGTTCAAATCTCTGTAGTCAATGCACATGCGAAAGGAGCCATCTTTCTTTTTGACTAAGAGGATAGGGGATGCATAGGGGGAAGAACTTGGTTCAATGAAACCCATCTCCAACAACTCCTTGATTTGCCCATCCTCCGGGTCATAGAACTTCTCTTGATCAACATCCTCCACGGGCTCAACATAGTCAATGGCCAGGTCATCCTCCTCATTGTGCCAATCTTCCATAACATACATGCTATGAACTTTAACCATAGTTGTCTTGTACGGGCATTTGGAGGCATGATCAATAGTGTACTTATCTCCACACTTAAAGCATAGGCCCTTTTCTTTCCATTCCTTCACAATATCTGGGGAGATGAACCGTTGACTATTGGATCCATGGGAAGGTGATGCAGTGGAGTGTTTATTTTTAGCATGCCTATTTTCAGTAGTAGAGCCCGATGCTGTCCCAAAAGTGTCCATTTTTCTTTGGGGTAAGTGGGTACTTTGGGGCTGTTATTAGGCATAGAAGTGGCTCGAAAACCACCTCGGTAGTATGGGGCTGATTGTGAAGGGATGCAAGGAGGTCCAACACCTTGCTGAAAATGCTCATTCTTACGGTACTTTCTTGCATATCTCTCAGCTAGTTCGATTGCATCAAACAATGTAGTAGATTTTTGGGCCATGACATCAGCCAATAGACTCGGTTCCAACCCATAGATGTACTTGTGCAATTTAGTATCTTCACTAATGCTTTCCACATACATGGTCAAGTTCATGAACTGATTTGTGTAGTCACGTACAGTGAGATTACATTGGTCAAGAGTATACCATTGTCTTGCCAACTGTTCTTTTTCCATAGGGGACACAAAAACTTAGACCATATGCATTTTGAAATCTTCCCAATCAATGAACTATTGATTCTCCCGATTGATATAGCACCACCAAGTGTGGGAAAAACCTTCCAAATGGAAAGAAGCAAAAAGTATTTTCTGATCATCAGTGCGGGGGTAGATGTTGAAGTAGGACTCCAACTTGGACATCCATTCTTCTAGGTCAGATGGTGAGGGGGATTGCCCATTGTACTTTGTTAGGATGACCTTGTCACGCAAATCATAGGAGCCATGCTGCCCATGAAATCCTTGCTGTCCATGCAGCCCATGGTGGCCATACATGCCATGCTGTCCATACATCCCTTGTGGTGCATTAAGCCCATGTTGTCCATTATAACCATGTTGTCCATGATTGCCAGGCTGGCAATTTGTACCATATTGTCCTTGATGGGGCTGATTCATATGGGGTGCATGGGGGCTCCTAGGTAGAGTGGGTGAAATTTGACCCAAGGTGGGAGAAGGCCTCAAGTGAATGTTACCGGCATGGTGAACAGAGGAATTCAATAGGGGCTCATCATGCGTATGAGAGGGTTCCCCGATCTCATAGGTAGAAGGGGAAATTCCCTTAGTGCCAAGTATACCCTGTGGGCCATGTGACGGTTCCTGATGTGGAGGACGTCTAGACTCATGTCTAGAGGTATTGGTCTTCTCTTGGAATGAAGTGGTCGCTAACTGAGCAACAAGAGCAGTGAGCTGTTGAGTCTTTGAGTTTGAGATAGCCATGTGCTCAATCGCTTCATCAAACTTGGACATCATTTGGCGGTGGTTGGTGACCATATCATTGTGGCGTTCCATATGACGGAGCTCATGTTGGTAGAGGGTGTGATTGAGAAGGGTATACGGGTCCGTTTCAGGCATTTCCTCCTGTATGCCACCATGGTAATCTTGCACTGAGCTTGGCTCCTCATTCATGGAGGTCCGGGAGTCTCTAATCTCCCTCTGGAGTTCCTCTTGGACCTTACTTTTGCATTTCTGGCCAGCCCTTTGGATGCATTCCACAGGACCTGTTGTCAGTAAAAAGGGCGTAACTCTTTGTAGGAAACTCCGAATTGATGAGGTTTCGAGCTTAAGTCGGAGAGGACAACGGCCTCTTCGAGATGAGCTATTAATCTTTATGACAGAAAATGATTAGAATTTTCTGTAAGGGGTTTACAGTGTATGCCCTGGAGCGGTATGCATCCTGTCCACAGTGACCCTAGTGCACAAAAATGGGCATAACTTTCACAGCGTAGCTCCAATTGTGGAGGTTTTTGATTCAAACCGGAGGGGATAAAGCCCTCTTCGAGGTGAGCTAAGGGTTTACCCCTAGATTCAGGACAGAATTTTTTGCAATGGAATCTTTGTGATAGTCCTGCAGGATTGTGACCAAAAACATTGTCTGTCCCTTTGTACCAATGTCTTACACGGATAGAGTATAGTTCAAGGGGCCTGATCTGCCACATCAATAGCATCTTGAGCATACTGAACATAATCCCAAGCATCATTGCATACCTATCAACTCTGCCATTAATGCATAAGTACATTCACTGCCATACATCTCCTTTGACGGCATGTACTTCAAGTGTCATACATGGGTGCCATTAGCATTGTGGGGTATCCAAGAAGGATCATTGGGATAGGGGAGTGGAGCTCATGGAAGTACCTGCACCTGCATACAAGTATTGGGCTCTGGATCACCGGGAGGTGGGCAAAGTTCCCGCCGGGCCGGGTTGTGCACCCCTTCAAAGTCTTAAGTGGTAAGGGAGGGTCACCTCTCTTTTGTCTTACCAGCTCGCCTGGCATCGGCATTTTTCCTCAGTCGGAGTATACATGGCAGACATTTTTAATAAGCAATCAGCATGAGATGCATTGGAAAGAAGACATTGGGCCTTTTCATGAGATGCAAGGAATGATAAAGGTTGGGATAGGGGTTACCTTGGCAGTCCAGTGACTCACTAGCTGCTACTTACCCAATTTACAATGGCTATTGTTCAGCTAAGATCACAAGACAAGGTAGGGGGTTAATGTCAGCCATTACAATGAATTTCAAGAAGAAGTATGATGCTTGCACACAAAGAGGATTGAACTATTAAACCTATGCAATCTTGAATCTCTCCAACAATGGATTAAGCTTAGCAAGTGGCTAAATTGAGAGATTAAGATCAGAATGGCATACCTCTTTAGTGCTTGGGAAGACCGTTGAAACATGAAACATCGCGATGCCGCTTGCTCCGTTGATCAAGTCTGGTTGTTGGTTGGGTATCCGTGGAAGAGTACTTCAGTATTTGAATGCTCCTGCTGATGAAGAAGGCTCCCATGCTTATCCCCGAGCTTGAGCTTCAAGAATGGGAAACTTCAAGTGAAGCTTTCATGGCTGCCTGCAAAGCTCCCATGCATGTTGAACTCAATGTCTTCATCCGAGCAAGAGGATTATTCACGAGCTGAAGGGCTTGTGGGGTATGAGCTCTCAAGGTCAGCTTGAAGAATCCATGGCTGCCCCAAACTGTATCAAACAGTCCAGCTACTGTCCATCTTGAAGGTTGAATCCCGGGATCAAAAATGCCAAGAGAAAAGAGAAAGATCAGTTGAATCAATGCCCAGGAGTAGCAAGGAGTGGCTAGACAGCAGTGGATGAGTGGCAGGAGGGCTGGGCAGGGGCAGGACAGCCAGCGCAAAATGTGCCGAAAATTACAGGCCTGTCCTGCAGGGCTTCTGGGCAGCAACTCCCCCAAGTCCACTACTTGATCATTAGCTTGGGGGGTCAGGGAAGGAGTCCCGGGGCTGGTTGATATCGAGGAGCACCCTCAAGTTAGATCTTGGGGTTTCTTTGGGCTGGCAACCATGGCAACTTATAGGAGAAGAGAGAGAGAGAGAGGACTGGGGCAAAAAGTGACTGAGGTTTTGCCCTCTTCCAACTCTTGGGACTCTAAACTTGGCTGGAACCCTTAAAATTTGTATGAAAAGAAGTGACGACCTACTATTTTAACCGTTTTACCTCTAGATAAATCAGAGTCTTCAACCATAGCTCATACTTGCTCCAAAAAGCTGGAGTTAACTGTGCAGTCCTTGCTGTACCTGTACATGTAAGCTGAGTAACTAGGGTTTTTGGGATTTGAAAAGGGAGAAAAGGGAAAGAGGAAAAGGACCAAAGCCTGAAGCTCTGATACCACTTGTAATGAAAGAAGCTGAGAGAAGAGAGAAGAAGAGCTAAGGAGAGAGAAAGAGAACAAGAAGAAGAAGGAAGAAGACTAGAAGAAGAGAGAGAAAGAGAGAAAAGAGGAGAGAAGGAAGGAGGAAGCCATAGAACCTGGGGATGAAGGTGAAGAGTATGATCTTGATCATAACTGGTTGCCCTAATCCGGGGCTCTTACACCTTAAATACCCCAGTCAGTGTGACGGGGTGTCTAAACCCTAGTCCGTGTGTATCCCGCTTGTTACAGAGCTGGGGGGTATAGGAGGACACAGGGACTAAGTCTCATGCTATTTACAAATCCAATATGAGTGTAAATGATGCTAATTAAAAAAGGCAATCATCATCTCCAACAAGACATGTCATTGATAGCTCATATTTGATTTATTATTAAATTAATTGTTATAACTCATATTAATTATTTAGTTTCTTCTCTCCCTAAAAATTTGTTTATTTATATATTGTGTGTGTCCTTGCCTCCTTGCTCATGTTGTGTGCACGAGAGAGAAAGAGTGTATGTGCTCATGAATGAGCGAGCGAGTTCGCATCTACCTTTGCAACCCTACTTCTGTCCAACCACCCCACCCCCACCTACTCCCATGGTCACTTATCCCACCCATATCTCCTTGCTTCTGTTATATGAGAGAATTTGCAAGGCATATTTTGCATAGTGAGTCCGTAGGGCATAGAGTGAGCCTTATTTGTGAGAGAGACACCCCACCTACTCCCATGTGCACCCAACCCACCCCACCCCACCTTGCTTATATTGAGAGAGAGAGAGAGAGAGAGAGAGAGAGAGAGAGAGAGAGTTCACATACTTGTGCAAGAGCCAGAGATGGTAGGAGAGAGAGAAGGGGAGAGGGGCATTGCTTGCGAATTTTTTTTTTCCCATCAAATGGAAAAAAGGACTAGGCTTAACTCTAGTTGGTTTTGGGAGGGAAATAGCCGGTTTTATAACTAAAATACTTAAAAAATAACCGGTTTTCGTCAAGACGAGCTTCAATTTCAACCGGTTTTTTGAGAATGTTACCTAGAAAAAATACATAGGACAGTTTTCTATGAGCACTTGGTTGGGGGTGGCGGGGGGAGGGGGGGAATGGAGAGAGACAAGTAAACCTACCAAGCAGAATAGGGAAGAAAGAGAGGACTTTCAAATTCAAATTTGTTTGGAAAGTGCAATTAGGTTCAAGGGACTCTATGAATGTAGAGCTAAAAGGAATATATAATAGAAAGAAAGAACAGATGGGCAAGGCGAATGGACGTAGGGGTTGTCAATGGGAAATGGAAAAAGCTTTATCCAAACGATAGGGTACGGCCCACGGGGGCCAAATTTCCAAGAGAGTAGCGGCCCCCAAAAGCAACACGCACTCCCCCCCAATAGATGGACAGTTTTCCCCAGGCTTCTCAGCGACGGATTGGGACGAAAATTTGAACGCCAGCTTGTGATTGGTTGTAAGGAGCACAGATTCTCGTCGTCCTCGGGGCTCGACACCGTCGCTTCTTTGTATCACAAAGCATGTCTGTGCTACAGTTGATAGATTTGCGCAATACCAATTTTGCACCCTTCCCTTCGTCTCAGTGATCCTCATTGCAGCAGAGAAAGCGGGAAGATCAAGCAGAGAGATTTCCCAATAGGGCAAGTGTTTTGGGTGGTGGGTCCCACTTCAGGCGGTTAGTTGCAACGTGGATTCGATGGCACGCTCATCATGATCTGGCTAGCAGACTGCTAAGCCTTAATGAAGCCCATCCATTTTGGATGAACCCTATCTTAGAAGTTAGGACTTACGTCTCACTCAGGATTCAGAACAATAATGACTGCTCCCCCTCCCCTTTCTTATGCTCCTAATAAATAAACTCTGTGGCTGTCGTTGATTTGGTCCACATCGTAAGACTGATTTCAATCACCGTCCGATGCGAGGCGTGGTTTCCATCCAACAAGCTACATTTGATCGATTGACCCAAGACGAGAATCTTACCGGTCTTATCGACATGAGATGTGGCCAAGCCTCCAGACCTGACTGAATATCAGATTCCAGATGCATCCCGTCATTGGCAGAACCAGCCCTTTCTACCAGGTTTCCTAGCCATCAGCTTTGTAACTCTAGTCATTAACGTCTTAATTCTCCCGTGTATGACAGCATAATTGGTTGTCACGATCGGTCGCAGATTGATATACGACGTAGTAATATCGGCTGATGCATGTGCCATGTTTGCTCGAATAGCATTTCTCTGTGCTGGGCATTTGACCGTTAGGGCTAATCTTGCAAGCTACATATGTCGAGATCTATTTAAGCACATAATTAATCTGGTATGGAGCACGCCTGCTCATGACATTGATCGGCACTGTGGGTGTTAAAGATGGCGGCCTGTGTCACAAAGGCTCTTGCTCATACTCCGCCCTCTCCAGACACGCCACAGGAACGCCCATGCCTTGTGGGTGTTAAAGATGGCGGCCTGTGATCACAGGCTCTTGCTCATACTCCGCCCTCTCCAGACACGCCACAAGTTCCTTGTTAACCAGACGGAAACATGTAATAAAACGCTAATACTTGGCAGAATACTTGTAAATATTGTTCCAACAAGCCAACAGGGTCATGGCCTAGTGGTTTGAGTATTGCATCACAAGCATTCTTCTTTGATAATAATGATATACACAGCCAACCTAGCCAATTATAGGCTTGGAAGGGCAATCCAGCCTGAAATGATGATCAAGTGTCTCCTTTCTTGACCTTTACGGGACATAACCAGTGGCTTGCTTCCCAGCAAGTATACAAGTGGTTCCTCTCCCAAACTTTAGATAGCAATGCCTACACTCCTATGTTAATGTTCATCCAAGTATACCCATCCATACACAGTCTTATGGATAAAGCTGTTCAATTTTGCTTTGATCAATTGTAGCTGCTTAGATCGTGCATGAGGTTAGATATGATAATACTATTCATAGGCTGATTCAGCTTAGCATATCATGCAACCATTATAACTTTTTAAGGTAAGGTGGATTACGAGCAACATATATGATCACTTGTTTTGATCATTTATCTTTAACGGAAGTGCCTGTCTCCCTCACAAGGATGATGTGTCTGATCTTGCATCGAGCTCAACTTAGACTGATTCCAGATGTGCAGATTGATCACTAGTTGTGTCTTCGTCTGATGCTTAAGTGTCCCATAACCATCCAAATGGCTTTTTGAATCATGTACTGTCCTCTTCATAGTATCATTCTGCACATCAGTGCATCATAATCATAGGTTGCATTCTCCTGTAGACTTCATAGAGGGTTGGCTCGGGAATACGAGGATATTAGTGTTCTATATTTAGCTTACTTGCATAGCCCATGACTTCTTGGCCATATAACCATCAAATTAACAGAAAGAAAAAAAAATCTCAGGGCTATTTATTTTTCCAAATGAAGATTAAGCTGCCAACTTGGCTGCAGGCAGGCTCCTAGAACACAACTCAATCTATAAAAGCTACAGTACAAACACCTCAATGTATAAACAGATGACCCCACTGCATTAGATCACACAATCTCTTTGTTTTTGGCCACCCCCAAAATAAAAAATGGTGATCCAAGTTGCAGTCGGTAATTACAACAGATTCTGTACCCTGGACCAGACCACAATATTGGGTGGGGTACAGGCCGTTCATAATTTGTGGCACAGGACGTAAATGAAGTACAAGAACAGGGCTTCTTGCATGCTTTGTTAAATGGTTCTGACTTCTCACCTGAAACATCTTTCTGAAACGTTGCTTCTCAAATGAGGCAGCACCTCCTGTAAATCCAGAAGTAATAGTTCCAAAACATTCACTCGTGCTAAAGCAGTTAAGTGCATCATTCCACCTGCTTTCTGTCACTATCTAATTGCCCAAGTAGTAACTCTCATGATGAGTAGCACACCAACTTTTATGAGGGCAATTGAAGGTGCCATTCATGACGGAGCACTCCATTCATTCTTCGTGATTAGATAACGGAAAGCACATAAACCCCTGCGAGATTTTATTCAAAGCAGTCCTCAGAAGTCTCCATTAATTGTCAGCTTGTGTGGAATATCTGGCTGCCTCCGAAAAGTCTCCAGGAGGAAGAGAATAGTTTCCAGATTCCTCTTTGTAATAACCTTCCTGGTCAAATCCCCAAGGCTTTTCTAAAGGCACAGAAGGACAATCCTCTTCAAAAGCTTTATCTTGATAAATGCAATGGAAATTCTGCTCAGCCTCTATACCCACAAACCTTCTGTTTGGAGGACCTCTCGGAAATGCACCTCCTCTATAAACATTAGACGGAGAAGAAAACCTCTGCCCAGGGAAGTTTTGATGGTTGTACTTCTGAAAGTACCCAAAATTTCTTTTGCAACCAAAGTTCCTATGCAACCTTCTACCAGGAAACTTGGACCATCTAGAAGAATTCCACTTCTCTCCTCTCCATGCTGACATACTGTCTTGGCGAGGTTGCATACTGTTTCTTCCTTCAGAAAAGTGTTTTTGCTGAGGATGCACATTGCTTCTCATTGCATGTTCATTTCCATTGTACTGCTGTCCCATGGGTCCTGTACATTGAGGAGGCGATAAGCCTGGAACAGGTGGCTCAGGCTCAAGCTCAAGTTCTACTGCCTCATTTGGCTGTTCCGCTACTCTTTTACAAGGAGTATTCCATCCAGATGGCAACAGTCCTGCATCAAACTGCTTTGGACGATTAAAATCGTCTCTTGCATCTCCTGAAAGAAATGGACCCCATGAATGGGGAGCTAGAAGAGCTTGCAGCTGCCAGGGGTGAAAACCTGACCCAAAAAGACCATGCATCTGCTGAAAAAACTGAGAAGGTGAAACTCCAAAAGTGATATCGATAGCCTCAGTGGGTGGCGAAACCCCTTTACTAAGCTCCCATCCTTGTGACTCTGTTGATGATGAATGTGATACAATCTGGCCCTCATTACTACCATTCCAAGGAGCATGCGGTTGAGAGAAATACGCAGAATCTGGACCACAAACTGGATGAACAGCCTGAAACTGTGTAACAGGTATACCAACACAAACAGACATTTGCTGTGGAATGAACCCCATGGATGAACTGGTCGAAACTTGACCCACTGATATGCCGCTCACAATAGATGGCATATTTGCTTCTGTCTTTGCTGTAGAAGAAGGCTGCTGCAGCTCAAAAGCTGGAAATGTGGGAGGCCCAGGATGCCTACCTCCAAACTCATCTGCTGTTGCAGTTTCAGTGAACCTTGGTCCATTATCAGAAATTTCCTTATGACTTTTTCCCCCTAAAAGATTACTTGCATTGAAAGGCCAAAAGCTTTGAGGTAGGCCACCAGCCAAAGTTGTATCTAGCACCTCCTGTGAGGGTTGATCCCACCTGCTTGGTCTTTTGTGCTTTATTGCCAACTTTTGGGTTTGAGTATGGCGTTTCAACATGACATCACCTGAAACCTCATCAGGAATCAATTAACTCAAGAAAAAAGGTTTTCTTGAAAACAAAAAGTCATTTGAAATACAGGCACCAGAAGTGATTACCAATAATTTCAGAATCTTGGTACTGATTCAACCTAGAACTATGCTGATCTAAATCTTGAGATAAGAAACCCTTTTGCCTTTTTAAGGGTTTATGGCCCACGATCCAGTGGAACTTCTGCTTAAAACGGCGTGCAATTCGTTGGACCTGCACATGCCATCCATCACCACAACATTTAACATATGGCCTGGAAAAGTATTAACTAGTCAAACCATGTATGTCAGAAAAACAAAGTGGCCTGGAGAAATATTAACATATGGCCTGGAAAAAATTTAACTTGTCAAACCATCTCTCTCAGAAAAACAAGGTGGACGTCAATAATGATGCTCTATGTCTCTTCCACCTCCTTTCCCTCATTCCCTCCATCACCATCGCATGATGACTACATTGAGCAATGATATACTGATTTTACCCTGAGTTGGAATCAATCACTAATGCCGTTCTTCCCTCCCCCCTTACCACATTTCATTCCCCTGCCCCAATTCCCCAGCATGCCGAAACAAAAAGGCCACAAAGCAAAAAACCCAAACCCTCGTGCAGTGAATACTGGTTTTGCCATATGCTGGACTGAGCCATCCACTTGTATCCAGTTCCCTGCCAACCACCACCCCCCCTTCCTCCATCACCTCCCTCCTTCCATCATCTTGCATCCACAAAACCACCACACCCTCCTGCACCCCCGGGGGGCTGCCCAACCTGAAACCCCAAAATACCCCCAACACTGTTAGTTTGGTATGTATCATGGACTTGCATTTCATTCCCCTGCCCCACTTACCCAGCATGCAAAAACAAAAAGCCCACAAAGCAAAAAACCCAAACCCTTGTGCAGTGAATACCGGTTTTGCCATATGCTGGACTGAGCCATCCACTTGTATCCAGTTCCCTGCCAACCACCACCACACCCTTCTCCATCATCACCCTCCAAAGAAAGACCTTGCATTTGAAAGGTGTCTTGTTCAACCAGGCCTCCATCACAGTTACCTTCCACCATGACTGAGGTTTACGCAAACTCCATATAGTATTAGCTTTAGTAAGCAGCCATTGATGATCTTTAATCAGAAGATGATACACCTGGTTAGCTGAGGCCTTTTCCAAATTCAGCCGGCCTGCAAGGTCCCAGTCCTGCCAAGGACGATCCAAAGCAAGGGCAGGAAAGGGTTGTTTGCTTTGGAGCACCATCAAAAGCTGACCCAATAAATCACGGTATCCACAAGGGATCCTGAAAAGCCTTCTAGCTGTACGAAACGATAACAACACCTTGCGGTTGGCAGGGGTGGCATCTGCAACGGAAGTCAAGCCCAAACGTGCCATGCGGTTAAATTTCGGTCTGAGCTCATGTTTACCTTCCCAAGAAAGTAATAGCGAGGCTGCCAACAATTCCAATTGGAAAGAGTTAGTAGCTGAGTAGTCCTCCGCTGGATGCCACTGAGCCTTTTGGAGAACCAATTTCTAGAAACATACCAAATGAGCCAGCAGGGATGATGAAGGACTAGAAAACCGCGAGTCTGCATTAAGAGCATGCCACCAGGAACCCCGAATTTGGGTATTACCATGCACAAGTCCATGATCCTCTAGAAAATAACGAGCTATAAAGACCCACGGGTGATGATCCAAGCACATAGCACGAAAAAGCGACCAACGGAGTGCCAACATATGGGTTTCCGCATTCAAAATGGCCCCACCACCCATGCGTTTGGAGGTACATGCATGCGACCAAGAAATCCATGAGATGCCAGCATGCAAGGAGTCCTTCCATAACATGAAACGAATGTACTAAGTCAGAGCATTCAATGTAGTAGTGGTCCAAGGCAGCAGTGGCAAGAAATATGTGAGCATTGGCAACATAATTGTCTGAGCCGCTTTGAGGCGAACATGGAAGGGGCAAGCCTGCGACTTCCAATACAGAAACTTAGCTGCAAGTTTCTGTGAAATCCACTGAAGTAGTTGCTTCGGCCGAACATCAACACCCAACGGATACCCAAGGTGCCTGACAATGGAACCACGGGGAACAACCATTCCCTGCCAGTCCAGTGACTATAAATCTGACTCCGTGCAACTGAGAATGGCTAATTTCAAAGCATTGATACGAAGGCCAGAAGCATGACCAAAAAGAGTCCAAACATCCAATGCTTTGCGAAGATTATCCTTGTCCGCACGCAAAATCATAAAGCTATCATCAGCCAAGGATTGACTAAAGAAGTGTTGTCCAAAAGAAAGAGACAATCCCGCCAACTGAGTAGAAGCTGCCATATGACATAACATCAAAAGAACCGGATGAGTCGCAAGAGCAAAAAAGAGAGGACTCAAAGGGCAACCCTGTCTCACAGAGCGAGCAAGGACAAATGGCTCAGTGACACCACCATTCAGCATAACTGGCGAAGAAGCCTCAACACTAATGGTGTAGATCAAACGAGACAAGTACCAAAGCCCATAGTAGCCATAAGTTCTGCGATGAAAGACCAGTTCAAGTAATCAAAAGCCTTTTCCAGGTCCAATTGAATCAATACCACCTCCTCATTAGAGTGTCTTGCATAGTCAATAGCCATTTGTACATTCAAGACATTATGTAGAATGTTTCTACCCTTAATGAAACCATATTGAAGAGGATGCACAATGGCAGGAAGATGCTTATGGAGCCGATTCGCCATTACTTTGGAAAAGTTTTTATACATAGAACCCATCAAAGAAATTGGTCGCCAATGTTTCAGCATAGACGGCGACGCGACTTTTGGAAGCAGTTTGATCAGTCCTTCTTTCCATGAGGAAGGCATGAACCCCATTTCCCAAACCTGCTGAAACAAAACCATCAATGGTTTGACCAGTTGGGTAGCAAAAGCCTCAACGAATTCATGTTGGGTATCTCACACGCCTTACTTACGCCTACGCTCATATGGGAGTGTGCGGGTGATCACTAGGACACTGGGGCACTTTTTACTCTCGGTAGGAGAGGTTTTTTCCCCCAGATTATGTGTACTATTTTGTATGTGCTTGTGGTGCACACTTACGGGCACTTACTGTGTTCGGGTGTGAACAGCCCCTTATAACTCTAAGGTATAAGGGTTATCATTTGTACTTTCAGCTTACACTCTATTCAGTACTATTGCATTGGGTGTCGTGCTCAACTCTGTCTCTCACTCTCACACTGTCTACTGCACTTCAGCTGCACCTCGATCCTCTCCCATCTGACATTTGGTATCAGAGCTCAGCTCAGAGCAGTCTTCAGTCTGCAGTCTGCAGCCCCCGCCAGTTCTGCCCCAGCCGCCTGTTCCTGCCCAGTCCTGCCTGCGCCTGTCAGTCCGTCAGCGCGCAGCACCAGACAACTCCTCTGCCCAGCGTGCAGCTCCAACAATCAGCGCGCCACCTGTACCTCTGCCCAGCGCTCCACCTGTACCTGCGTGCTGCCACCTCTGCCCAGCGAGTCCTCTGCCCTGTGTCTGCCCAGAGTGCCCCTTCGCCTGTCAGTCTGCCTGCGCAGCCTCCCTGCGCTGAGCTAGCCTGTGCCGTCAGCTCCAGCTGCCAGCGCGCCACCTGTCTCCACCAGCCAGTCCTGGGTGACGCCTCCTCTGCCCAGCGCGCGCCCAGTCCTGCCTGCGCGTGTCACTGGACCTGCACGCCTGTACCTGTGCGTCAGTCCGACTGTACCCAGCAGTCATTACCTCGGGAATCGTGCCCGTCGTCAACACGCAGAGGTAACATTCTGCACTTTTCTTTTACACAGGAGTTCGTGCAACAGGTTCAGGTTCAGCATTGGGAAACGTGCTGAACAGCAGGTTCAGTTTTCAGCATTGGGAAACGTGCTGAACAGCAGGTTCAGTTTTCAGCATTGGGAAACGTGCTGTGTCTGTCTGTGACACATTGAATGCACATTTTGGGGCTTTTGTAACAGACATTTGTGACAGAAATTTTTGGCAGAAAATTTTGGGGCTTTTAATGTTTTAGTGCTGCTGAGCACTAATTGCACCTTGGGAAGCGTGCATCAGTGACAGTTTTTTTTGACAGAGTACCCTTTGCACATTAATTGCAGACTTGTGTTTGCTGCAATTTCTGGAAATTTGCAGATTTCCAGCCCGTACTGCATTGACATTGCTCTATTACCTTTTGGGAAATAATGGCAAATCAGGGAGGAGATGTATTCACCTATGTGTCCAAGGAAGACCGATTGGATGGGAACAATTATTCCCTTTGGTCTTTCATGATGAAGAATGTATTAGTGGCCAAAAATTTGTGGGATTATGTCAGTGGAGAGGAAGCACGACCGGGAGTTGTGGCTCCCGCTACTCCTCCTCCAGGAGGACGTGCAAGAGGGCAACCTCAGCCCCCTCCACCTCACCCCGCTCAGCCACTTCCCCCAAGAACTGCAGCTCAGAAAACTTGGGATACACGGGATGCACAGGCTATGTCGCTGATTGCATTGGCAGTTCAGCGTTCTATCATTCCTCATATTCGTTCAGCAGCTTCTTCACAAGAAGCTTGGTTGATATTGGAGCAGATGTTTGCAGGAAAGAATGAGACTCGCATCTCTTTCTTGAAGAAAGAGCTAGAGACTCTAAAGATGAATGAGGGTGATTCTATCCAGGATCATCTCAACAAAATTCAGGACTTGCGGGAGCAACTCATGAATGTGGATGAGTACTACTCAGATGCGCAGCTGATTTCTACGACATTGAATTCACTACCTCCCTCTTACTTGGCTTTTCATACTGCCTTGAACCTCACTATGAGGATTTCGAAAGAGCCCATCACTTTCATTCAGCTTGTCAGTTTGCTTCTAGAGGAGGAGCAAACTAGACGGAACAGTGGTGTGGATGGTATAGCCTCTGAGCAGGCTTTTATGTCA